>NC_140585.1:134450703-134458203 GCF_964204655.1 Triturus cristatus
TTAGTAATGAGAAAGTGAGGACTACAAGAGTATTGGAAAAGACTTTTTCCACTCTGAATGTAAAGCAGATTGTGTGACCATTGGCCAAAAACGACCACGAAGGGACTCTAACCCTCAATCTTCTGATCCTAAGTCAGACGCCTTATCCATTAGGCCACGCAGTCATCCGTTCACAAATCAGATCATTTTTATCATGTAGGTGGTATGCATGGATGGAGAACATATTATTGAAAGGTACTCAGGTTTACATCCCATAGTGTTCTTTCAGCTCTTTTCGCTGGAAGCACTTTTTGGGAATCTAGATATTGAGTATTTTATGAGTACGTGTTAGAACCGGCGGTCTCTAGTTGGCAGAGGTATACACTTCTGACAAATAGGGACCAACCAACTCTAGTCAGGGAAAGGGGATTACACACTCAGATAACCCCTGCTACCCCCTTGGTAGCTTGGCAGAGCAGACAGGCTTATCTCAGAGGCAGTGTGTTAAGCATTTATGACCACATACAGTAATAAAGTGAATACACTACAGATGGACACGACACAGAAGTTATTATAAAAATAGTATTTTTATATAAGGCTTAGCACAAGACCAAATAACGACAAAAATATACCACAGTCTTAATAAATACTCTTTGGAAGGAAAAATAATAGTTCAAGTAAGGTTTCTTCTTGGCAAATAGTTCTTTAGCAAAGTATTCTTCTGAGCACAGTTCTTTGGCAACAATGTAACCCCCACAGGAGTCACACGACGTCGAGTCTACAAGATTCCCAAGGTTCGGCGTCGACCGCGAGGAGCGCTACGTCGAGCCTGGAGTCGCAACAGACCCCACAAGTACAGTACCTTGAGAAACGAAGAAAACGATGATCCACGGCGTCGAGAGGTCGGCGTCGATCGTGCCTCGGAGTCGGGTCAATCCGCAGCGGTGTCGAGGGATGTCGGGCCGGAGCAGCGCTCACGGCGTCGAGAAGGGCGTCGAGTCGATGCGATCAGCAGCGGCGTCGGGACGGGGTCGCTTGGAGGTAGAGCCGATACTCACTCCTCACTGGCGTCGATACCGGCGTCGAGACGGGGTCACTTGGAGCCGGGGCCGATACCCACTGCTCACTGGCGTTGCTACTGGCGTCGAGACTGCAGATCTTCCCTTGTGTACTGGAAACAACACTTTCCAGCAATTCAGCAATTCAGTAGATGGTGAAGTCCTTTGGCCCTGTGACTTCAACAGGAGACTGGCACTCTTCCAGTCCTTGGAGATTTCCTAGCAAGTGTTCAGAGAGTACACACCAAGTTCCTCTCTCCTTGTTCCTTGGCAAAAATAAAGAAGCAGCTTTCAGGTTCCTCCACAGCAAAACAACACTCTGGCAGAAAGGGGAGGCAAGTCCTTAGATCAGCAGGCTTCTTGTCCTTGGTACAGGTTTCCTTGTCAGAAGTGATCTCAGTTCTTGGTTCAGGGGTCCTTCTCTTATACCCCTTTTTCCCTTTGTTCCCTTTGTCCAAGCGGGGCGATTCCCACCATCTCAGGTTTGTTGTGGGTGTTGCCGGGCAGAGGCACCTGGCCTATTCACTGAGCAGGGCAGAGTCCTCAGCCGCCCAGCAGGAGGCGGAGCCAGTATTGTCACTGGCAGGAGCAGGGCTATCAGTCGCCCAGCAGGAGGCGGAGCCAGTATTGTGTCAGGCAGGGCAGGCTACTCTTCCCTCACTCTACGTGTAAACGCCCCATTCACCCCACACTGACTCACTCAGACCTCTGGAGCCACCCAGCCCCTGACACACACACCAAACCAGCAGAGACCGGTAGATAGTTGGACAAGAAAATAGCCACTTTCTAAAAGTGCCATTTTCAAACATAGAATTTAAAAACCATCCATCCTAAAGGGTGTGTTATTAAATTCTGAGTTCAGGGATACTAAACTCGACTTGCTACCATGCTCCCTGAGTCAGATAGATTATAATGGAGTTAATAATCAGTCTGCCCAGTCTGGCCTATTGGAGGCAGGTAGCCCTTCAATAGTGAAAAACGAAAATGGCTGTAATTCACTATTAGGTCATGCCACACACGTCAGGGCATGACCTACCTTTTACCAACAATGCACCCTGCCCTAGGGCCTACCATAGAGGTGTCTGAAATGTGGCAAAGTGAAGGTTTAGAGACTGGTAAGTAGGTTTCCTTACCAAGTCGACATGGCAGTCAGGGACTGCACGCAGGCGCCGCGGTGGCAGGCCTGAGACACATTTTGCACGCTGCTTCTGTGGGTGGCACAACCAGTGCTGCAAGCCCACCAGCAGCAGTTAACTTACACGCCCTTGGCACACGCAGTGCACTAGACTAGGGTCTGAACAGTAAGTCAACCAAGCCAATCATGGTAACACCAATCAATGTAACAATTTAACATAGGGAGCACTTGCACTGTGGCACTGATCAGCAGTGGCACAGTGCCCAAAGCAATAATCCAGCAAAAACATCGTAAACAGAGGAGGCAAACAGAAAAAAATGGAGGAGAGACTCATGCCAATGATGCCAGGTCTAACACGTGTCCCCTCCAGCTGAAATGTGGGGAGAACTACCCTTCACCCAGGGAGTCCTCATCACTAAGGCGGAAAAATCTGGACAGACCATCAGCATTGGCGTGATCTGTACCAGGGCGGTGTTCCACCGTAAAGTCCATCCCCTGTAGGGAAATGGACCACCTCAACAGCTTTGGGTTCTCACCCCTCATCTGCATTAACCATCTGAGGGGCCTGTGGTCTGTCTGAACCCGGAAGTGAGACCCAAACAAGTAGGGTCTTAGCTTCTTCAGCGCCCAGACCACAGCAAATGCCTCACGCTCTATCGCACTCCACCTTTGTTCCCTGGGAAGTAACCTCCGACTGATGAAGGCTACAGGTAAGTCTCGGCCCTCCTCATTCATCTGTGCTAGAACAGCCCCCACACCATGCTCTGAAGCGTCCGTCTGGACAATGAATTCTTTTGAAAAGTCGGGTGCCTGGAGGACCGGTGCTGTACACATGGCAGTTTTCAGGGTGTCAAAGGCTTTCTGACAGGCGTCAGTCCAGATCACAAGTCTCGGCTGCTTCCGGGAAGTCAGCGAGGTCAAGGGGTGCACGATGTTGCCATACCCCTTGACAAACCTCCTGTAGTAACCCGTGAGACCCAAGAAGGCTCTCACCTGAGTCTGGGTTTTGGGCGGTTCCCAAGCCAGGATGGTATCTATCTTGGGTTGCAGGGGGGCCACCTTGCCACTCCCTACTTGGTGCCCCAAGTACACCACTGAACCCTGCCCAATCTGGCACTTCCTAGCCTTGATTGTGAGGCCTGCTCTGCGCAGGGCCAACAACACTTCCTGGAGGTGGCGCAAGTGTTCCTCCCAGCTGGCGCTGAACACTGCTATATCGTCCAGGTAGGCGGCGCTGAAATCTTCCAGCCCGGCCAATACCTGGTTAACCAACCTCTGGAATGTGGCAGGGGCATTCTTCATCCCAAAGGGCATCACACGGAACTGGTAGTGCCCATCTGGTGTGGAGAATGCAGATCTCTCTTTTGCCCCATCAGTCAAGGCGATCTGCCAGTACCCAGACGTTAGATCAAACGTACTAAGGTACCGGGCAGCCCCCAACCGATCGATGAGCTCATCAGCTCTGGGGATGGGGTGCGCGTCAGTCTTGGTGACCGAATTGAGTCCTCGGTAATCCACACAGAACCGAAGTTCTGGTGAAGCACCAGGCGCTGCAGCCTTTGGGACCAAGACCACTGGGCTGGCCCAAGGACTGCTAGAGGACTCAACCACCCCTAAGGCAAACATCTTGGAGACCTCCTCCTTGATGTATGCTCTGACCTTGTCAGTCACCCTGTAGGCCTTGTGCCTCACAGGAGTGCTGTCCCCGGTGTCCACATCATGGACACACCACTGAGTGACACCAGGGATTAAGGAGAACAGATCAGGGAATTGTACCAACAGGTGGCGACAATCTTGCTGCTGCTCAGGGGTCAGTGTGTCAGAGAGGACAACACCATCCACTGACCCATCTTTTTCTTTTGCACACAGGAGGTCAGGAAGAGGCTCACTCTCCTCCTCCATCCCAGCATCTGTGGCAAGGAGCATGCCCACTTCGGACCTTTCTAAGTGGGGCTTTAACCGGTTGACATGCAGGACCCTTAAGGGGTTCCTGGGAGATTTCAAGTCCACCAAGTAGGTGACATCGCTCTTCTTCTCCACAACCTCAAATGGTCCAGTCCACCTGTCCTTGAGCGCACAAGGTTCCACAGGGGCCATGACCCAAACTTTCTGACCAGGTTGAAGCTCAACCAGAGTGGCATTCTGATCGTACCACCGCTTCATCTCTTCCTGGCTGGCCTCCAGATTTGCCTGAGCAAGATCTCTGAAGCGCCGAGTCTGGTTCCTAAAGGCCAGCATGTAACTATATACATCCTGGGGAGGTTTCCTGGGAGATTGCTCCCAGCCTTCTTTGACCAGACTCAAAGGTCCTCTTACCGGGTGACCATACAAAAGCTCAAAGGGGCTGAACCCTAGAGACTTCTGTGGCACCTCACGGTAAGCAAACAGCAGGCATGGCAAGAGGACGTCCCATTTACGCCTCATTGGTTCTTCAAGACCCATGATCATGCCTTTTAGGGTCCGGTTGAATCTCTCAACCAGCCCATTACCTTGAGGGTGGTAAGGAGTGGTAAACTTGTAGGTTACCCCACACTCCTTCCACAGAGACTTCATATAATTCGAAATGAAGTTGGTGCCCCGGTCTGACACCACCTCTCTGGGGAACCCCATGCGGGAGAAAACACCCATCAGTGCACGTCCCACCACGGGGGCCGTCACTGTTCGGAGAGGGATGGCTTCCGGGTACCGGGTGGCATGGTCCACCAAGACCAGGATAAACCTGTTGCCCATGGCTGTCTTGGGGTCCAGTGGCCCCACAATGTCAATCCCCACTCGCTCAAAGGGGGTACTGACGACGGGAAAAGGTTGGAGGGGAGCCTTCTGCTTCCGCCCACTTTTCCCACTTGCCTGGCAAGTTTGACAGGTCCTACAATGGATATCTGAATCCCTTCTCATCTGGGGCCAATAAAAATGGGTGACAAGCCTGTCATAGGTCTTGTCCTGCCCCAGATGTCCAGCTAACGGAACGTCATGAGCCAGCCCCAGTAGGAAGGCTCTGAAGCGCTGGGGTACCACCAGCACACGGGCTGACCCAGGTTTAGCAGCCTTAGGCTCGCTATACAGGAGGTCATTCTCCCAGTAGACCCAATGTGATCCTGACTGATCACCTGTCGTTTGGGCTGAGGCCTGCTGCCTCATACCCACAAGAGAAGGGCACACTTTCTGCTCAGCACAAAATTCCTCCCTGGAGGGACCACCATCCTGCTGCCAATAGGTCAGCTCGGGCAGGTCTCCCAGTTCGGCCACTTGTTCTCCTGTCGGTTCCAGGGCATCCCCCTCAGGGTCTGCTCCCTCCTGGACCGCGGGAACGATGGGGGACGGTTTCCCGCGCCCCCTGTCTCTTCTCTTCACGGTTGGGACATGGGCCATACTTTCAGGCTCCGGGCCCCCATCAACACCCTTACTGACTGACATGGACCGGGTGGTCGCACACACCCACTCAGGCAGACCCAAAATTTCCAGATGCGCTTTTCTCTCCACCTTAGCCCAAGGGGAGTCCTCCAAATCATTGCCCAGGAGACAATCAACAGGCATGGCGGGCCTCACAGCAACCTGAAGAGTACCTGAGACCCCCCCCACTCAAAAGGAACTTGAGCTACCTCACACTGACTCTGTGAGTTGTCAGCAGCTACAACAGGGTAGAATGCATGAGGGACCACCTGCTCTCTGGACACCAAGTGACACTTGACAGCTGTCACACTCGCTCCGGTGTCTCTGAGAGCTTCCACCCTATGGCCATTAATGGTCACCCACTGCCTATATTTCTTAGTGTTACTAGGCAGAGGGGTTGGAGGGACCATTTCCACGTCTCCTAAAGAGACCAGGGACATTTCTGCGGGACCCCACCCACCGGGGGCATCCATCTCATCCCCTCCCAGGGCTACACTCGCTACCTGACGAGGGGGTGCACGCGGCGGTGCATTCGAATCCTTCATGGGACACTGGGGATCATAATAACGGTGTCCCACCTGCTTACAGGCATAGCAGGTCATGGGGCCCCTGTGAACAGGTTTACCTGTCGGGGCCTCTGGCTTCTTTACAGGGGGAGGCTGGGAACCCTTCCCTTGGTTCCCTTGGGGACTACTTTGAGGCCCTTTCTGAAACTCCCTCTGTTTACCCCTGTCCCCCCCACTCTTCTGCTGGGGACCCTGCCCACCTTTGGCTGAGTCTCCCACTGGACCCTTGTGGACCCTGGTACTGACCCAGCGGTCCGCCTCCTCAGCAAGTTTTCTAGGGTTAGATAGCTTGCTATCAACAAGGTGCTGGCGTAGCTCTGGAAAACAGTTATTAGACAAGTGCTCCCAAGCAAACAAATCATAAAGAGCATCATAACTATCAACCTTGCTACCCTTTATCCAACCATCCATGGTTCTGCAGAAAAAAGACACATATTCAACCCACGTAGTACCAGGCAACTTCTTACATTCTCTAAAGGTTTGTCTGTACTTTTCTGGAGTTAAGCCATATCTCAGCATTAAAGCATCTTTCATATGAGTATAAGACATCCTATCCTCAGCAGGAAGGCTCAACAAGGTATCTCTCCCCTCGTTTGTAAAGCGGCTCCACAACCCCGTTCCCCAATCCTTCTCAGGGACCCGGTGGGCCAACAATGCTAACTCATATGCTTTAAACCATTGGCTAATATCTTCATTCTTACTGTAATCCTTGATCACATCTTTAGGAAAATAAAACCTACTTTCTGCAGGCACAGATGGAGTGCTGCCACCAGAGGGATTCAACTCTAAACTCTTAGTTTTAAGCTCCATCTCCCTCACCATCTTCTCACGTTCAAACGCTAATTTCTCTCTCTCAAAATCTAATCTTTTGCTCTCCATTTCAGCTTCTCTCTTGCTTCTCGCATTCTCTAATTCCAACTGCCCTCCTAATTTAAGTTTTGCCATTTCTAACTTGTACCCCCTCTCCTTCTCCCTGTCTTCTAATTCTTCGGGGGAAATGCTCCTAGAGGACGCACTACTGCCTGGAGATGACACTGGCCCACCTGTGGGCTCTTCCTCTTCTTCTTCCTCTTCCGGTACCACCACCGGATCAGAGGGATTCCTGGCCTCTAACCAGGCCTTCAGCGCTTTGAGGAAGTCGTCTTTCCTTGTGAGACCTGTGGTAGGAACTTTAAACTGCTTGCAAAATCCTTTTAGATCCTTTAGCACGTAGGAATCTATCTTCTCCTTATCAAATTCCCCCACAACAATCTCCACAGGTGTAGCAGCTCTGGCATGCTCCATGGTCAAAACTGGCAGTGTTTAAAAAAATAAGCTCCAGGAAAGCGGAGAAGAAAAATAGAATATCCTACCAAACAGACTGTGGCTGCGT
>NC_140585.1:134463203-134468203 GCF_964204655.1 Triturus cristatus
CCATTCTGTCACGTCAAAATTCTGCAAACCTATTACATATTCAGTGCGTCGGCATAGAAGCACTTTTTAATGCCACTAAAATGCACAAGTAGTTAGACTGAAGATGCAGCCTGAATGTGTTTACAGTATGTACTCCACTTTATTAATGATTAGTAA
The DNA here is from genome assembly GCF_964204655.1 of Triturus cristatus. Taxonomy (NCBI): domain Eukaryota; kingdom Metazoa; phylum Chordata; class Amphibia; order Caudata; family Salamandridae; genus Triturus; species Triturus cristatus. The sequence goes on from NC_140585.1 coordinate 134,463,360, forward strand.
TGAGAAAGTGAGGACTACAAGAGTATTGGAAAATACTTTCTCCACTCTGAATGTAAAGCAGATTGTGTGACCATTGGCCAAAAACAACCACGAAGGGACTCGAACCCTCAATCTTCTGATCCGAAGTCAGACGCCTTATCCATTAGGCCACGCGGTCATCCGTTCACCTGAGATGATTTTTATCATGTAGGTGGTATGCATGGATGGAGAACATATTATTGAAAGGTATTCAGGTTTACATCCCATAGTGTTCTTTCAGCTCTTTTCGCTGGAAGCACTTTTTTGGAATCTATATATTGAGAATTTTATGAGTACGATATGCTTTTGTTTTCCTTTTTGCATACAAACCTCTTTCCTCATGAGTTTAAAGCTCATTTGTATGCTCTACATAGCTCTGGACGTTTCCAGACGTGGAGTGAAACTGTTTTGAAAGTAGTACAAATTGCTCCTTCCTGCATATGCTAATTTTTCACACTCACATAGGTTGTATAAGTTTTATGAATCCTGGCTTGACCTATTCAAGTAGCTGAAAGCCTGTCACCACCTCTAGAAACAAGATTCACACCAATCCAATTCAAATAATTTTTTCCAAAGGAATATGTTCTGGCCGGTCGAAAATGCATCTCACAAAAATAGGCATTTGAAAATCTACTTTGCAATTTCAGAACACTAACATGACTGTGAAGTGTACACAAGTAAAACGGGACAGTTTCAAAGTACCTAATCCCTCATAAACTTCCGAGAGGAAGCATGTAATAAATCTACCTAATTTTCTGGAAAAGAAAGAGGCAGGATTTTTGTTATCACCTCAGATGGGACTCGAACCCACAATCCCTGGCTTAGGAGGCCAGTGCATTATCCATTAGGCCACTGAGGCACACATGCGTAGCTCTTTTCTAGAGGCATTATTTAAATGTATTCTATGGTCAGACACCGGTGTGTGCACACAGGGCATTTCTCACTTCTCTCTATAAGTAAACTTCCCATTTTCATCCTCTTCCATCCCCACCTTTAACGCTCTCTTCTATGCTATAATGGAGACTTTGCAATTTTAGCAAGTGGAGAGAAATTGGAGAACCACTTTCGACTCCACACTTCTTCTTCACTTACTTCTTTTCTCAATATACTGGGCTTAGAAAATGGTATCAAGCCATCCTTATCATCAGTAGGACACGGAAAGAGGCACTAAGTCTCCTAACCAAGTTCAACCACACTCTGCAACTTAACCATTGCACTACAAATTAGGCAACGGGGGCATCAGCAAAGGCAGCCAATGTGCCGATCCTTTATACATTTTGTGTAGTACTTTTCTTACTCGGAGGCAAAATCAGCACTTTAACTGCCCAAATCATACAGATTTTACACATGTAGCACTCTATGCACACATAGGCACACACCTTGCAGTTCTTCTACACACACTTAAGCTAAAAACCCATTCTGTCATGTCAAAATTCTGCAAACCTATTACATATTCAGTGCGTCGGCATAGAAGCACTTTATAATGCCACTAAAATGCACAAGTAGTTAGACTGAAGATGCAACCTGAATGAGTTTACAGTATGTACTCCACTTTATTAATGATTAGTAATGAGAAAGTGAGGACTACAAGAGTATTGGAAAAGACTTTTTCCACTCTGAATGTAAAGCAGATTGTGTGACCATTGGCCAAAAACGACCACGAAGGGACTCGAACCCTCAATCTTCTGATCCGTAGTCAGATGCCTTATCCATTAGGCCACGCGGTCATCCGTTCACCTGAGATGATTTTTATCATGTAGGTGGTATGCATGGATGGAGAACATATTATTGAAAGGTATTCAGGTTTACATCCCATAGTGTTCTTTCAGCTCTTTTCGCTGGAAGCACTTTTTTGGAATCTATATATTGAGAATTTTATGAGTACGATATGCTTTTGTTTTCCTTTTTGCATACAAACCTCTTTCCTCATGAGTTTAAAGCTCATTTGTATGCTCTACATAGCTCTGGACGTTTCCAGACGTGGAGTGAAACTGTTTTGAAAGTAGTACAAATTGCTCCTTCCTGCATATGCTAATTTTTCACACTCACATAGTTTGTATAAGTTTTATGAATCCTGGCTTGACCTATTCAAGTAGCTGAAAGCCTGTCACCACCTCTAGAAGCAAGATTCACACCAATCCAATTCAAATCATTTTTTGCAAAAGAATATGTTCTGGCCGGTCGAAAATGCATCTCACAAAAATAGGCATTTAAAAATCTACTTTGCAGTTTCAGAACACTAACATGACTGTGAAGTGTACACAAGTAAAATGGGACAGTTTCAAAGTACCTAATCCCTCATAAACTTCCGAGAGGAAGCATGTAATAAATCTACCTAATTTTCTGGAAAAGAAAGAGGGAGGATTTTTGTTATCACCTCAGATGGGACTCGAACCCACAATCCCTGGCTTAGGAGGCCAGTGCCTTATCCATTAGGCCACTGAGACACACATGCATAGCTCTTTTCTAGAGGCATTATTTAAATGTATTCTATGGTCAGACACCGGTGTGTGCACACAGGGCATTTCTCACTTCTCTCTATAAGTAAACTTCCCATTTTCATCCTCTTCCATCCCCGACTTTAACGCTCTCTTCTATGCTATAATGGAGACTTTGCAATTTTAGCAAGTGGAGAGAAATTGGAGAACCACTTTCGACTCCACACTTCTTCACTTACTTCTTTTCTCAATATACTGGGCTTAGAAAATGGTATCAAGCCATCATTATCATCAGTAGGACACGGAAAGAGGCACTAAGTCTCCTAACCAAGTTCAACCACACTCTGCAACTTAACCATTGCACTACAAATTAGGCAACGGGGGCATCAGCAAAGGCAGCCAATGTGCCGATCCTTTTTACATTTTGTGTAGTACTTTTCTTACTCGGAGGCAAAATCAGCACTTTAACTGCCCAAATCATACAGATTTTACACATGTACCACTCTATGCACACATAGGCACACACCTTGCAGTTCTTCTACACACACTTAAGCTAAAAACCCATTCTGTCACGTCAAAATTCTGCAAACCTATTACATATTCAGTGCGTCGGCATAGAAGCACTTTTTAATGCCACTAAAATGGACAAGTAGTTAGACTGAAGATGCAGCCTGAATGAGTTTACAGTATGTACTCCACTTTATTAATGATTAGTAATGAGAAAGTGAGGACTACAAGAGTATTGGAAAATACTTTTTCCACTCTGAATGTAAAGCAGATTGTGTGACCATTGGCCAAAAACAACCACGAAGGGACTTGAACCCTCAATCTTCTGATCTGAAGTCAGACGCCTTATCCATTAGGCCACGCGGTCATCCATTCACCTGAGATGATTTTTATCATGTAGGTGGTATGCATGGATGGAGAACATATTATTGAAAGGTATTCAGGTTTACATCCCATAGTGTTCTTTCAGCTCTTTTCGCTGGAAGCACTTTTTTGGAATCTATATATTGAGAATTTTAAGAGTACGATATGCTTTTGTTTTCCTTTTTGCATACAAACCTCTTTCCTCATGAGTTTAAAGCTCATTTGTATGCTCTACATAGCTCTGGACGTTTCCAGACGTGGAGTGAAACTGTTTTGAAAGTAGTACAAATTGCTCCTTCCTGCATATGCTAATTTTTCACACTCACATAGGTTGTATAAGTTTTAGGAATCCTGGCTTGACCTATTCAAGTAGCTGAAAGCCTGTCACCACCTCTAGAAGCAAGATTCACACCAATCAATTCAAATCATTTTTTCCAAAAGAATATGTTCTGGCCGGTCGAAAATGCATCTCACAAAAATAGGCATTTAAAAATCTACTTTGCAGTTTCAGAACACTAACATGACTGTGAAGTGTACACAAGTAAAATGGGACAGTTTCAAAGTACCTAATCCCTCATAAACTTCCGAGAGGAAGCATGTAATAAATCTACCTAATTTTCTGGAAAAGAAAGAGGGAGGATTTTTGTTATCACCTCAGATGGGACTCGAACCCACAATCTCTGGCTTAGGAGGCCAGTGCCTTATCCATTAGGCCACTGAGACACACATGCATAGCTTTTTTCTAGAGGCATTATTTAAATGTATTCTATGGTCAGACACCGGTGTGTGCACACAGGGCATTTCTCACTTCTCTCTATAAGTAAACTTCCCATTTTCATCCTCTTCCATCCCCGACTTTAACGCTCTCTTCTATGCTATAATGGAGACTTTGCAATTTTAGCAAGTGGAGAGAAATTGGAGAACCACTTTCGACTCCACACTTCTTCTTCACTTACTTCTTTTCTCAATATACTGGGCTTAGAAAATGGTATCAAGCCATCCTTATCATCAGTAGGACACGGAAAGAGGCACTAAGTCTCCTAACCAAGTTCAACCACACTCTGCAACTTAACCATTGCACTACAAATTAGGCAACGGGGGCATCAGCAAAGGCAGCCAATGTGCCGATCCTTTATACATTTTGTGTAGTACTTTTCTTACTCGGAGGCAAAATCAGCACTTTAACTGCCCAAATCATACAGATTTTACACATGTACCACTCTATGCACACATAGGCACACACCTTGCAGTTCTTCTACACACACTTAAGCTAAAAACCCATTCTGTCATGTCAAAATTCTGCAAACCTATTACATATTCAGTGCGTCGGCATAGAAGCACTTTTTAATGCCACTAAAATGCACAAGTAGTTAGACTGAAGATGCAACCTGAATGAGTTTACAGTATGTACTCCACTTTATTAATGATTAGTAATGAGAAAGTGAGGACTACAAGAGCATTGGAAAATACTTTTTCCACTCTGAATGTAAAGCAGATTGTGTGACCATTGGCCAAAAA
>NC_140585.1:134480703-134483203 GCF_964204655.1 Triturus cristatus
TCAGTGCGTCGGCATAGAAGCACTTTTTAATGCCACTAAAATGCACAAGTAGTTAGACTGAAGATGCAGCCTGAATGAGTTTACAGTATGTACTCCACTTTATTAATGATTAGTAATGAGAAAGTGAGGACTACAAGAGTATTGGAAAATACTTTCTCCACTCTGAATGTAAAGCAGATTGTGTGACCATTGGCCAAAAACGACCACGAAGGGACTCGAACCCTCAATCTTCTGATCCGAACTCAGACGCCTTATCCATTAGGCCACGCGGTCATCCGTTCACCTGAGATGATTTTTATCATGTAGGTGGTATGCATGGATGGAGAACATATTATTGAAAGGTATTCAGGTTTACATCCCATAGTGTTCTTTCAGCTCTTTTCGCTGGAAGCACTTTTTTGGAATCTATATATTGAGAATTTTATGAGTACGATATGCTTTTGTTTTCCTTTTTGCATACAAACCTCTTTCCTCATGAGTTTAAAGCTCATTTGTATGCTCTACATAGCTCTGGACGTTTCCAGACGTGGAGTGAAACTGTTTTGAAAGTAGTACAAATTGCTCCTTCCTGCATACGCTAATTTTTCACACTCACATAGGATGTATAAGTTTTATGAATCCTGGCTTGACCTATTCAAGTAGCTGAAAGCCTGTCACCACCTCTAGAAACAAGATTCACACCAATCCAATTCAAATCATTTTTTCCAAAGGAATATGTTCTGGCCGGTCGAAAATGCATCTCACAAAAATAGGCATTTGAAAATCTACTTTGCAGTTTCAGAACACTAACATGACTGTGAAGTGTACACAAGTAAAACGGGACAGTTTCAAAGTACCTAATCCCTCATAAACTTCTGACAGGAAGCATGTAATAAATCTACCTCATTTTCTGGAAAAGAAAGAGGCAGAATTTTTGTTATCACCTCAGATGGGACTCGAACCCACAATCTCTGGCTTAGGAGGCCAGTGCCTAATCCATTAGGCCACTGAGGCACACATGCATAGCACTTTTCTAGAGGCATTATTTAAATGTATTCTATGGTCAGACACCGGTGTGTGCACACAGGGCATTTCTCACTTCTCTCTATAAGTAAACTTCCCATTTTCATCCTCTTCCATCCCCGACTTTAACGCTCTCTTCTATGCTATAATGGAGACTTTGCAATTTTAGCATGTGGAGAAATATTGGAGAACCACTTTCGACTCCACACTTCTTCTTCACTTACTTCTTTTCTCAATATACTGGGCTTAGAAAATGGTATCAAGCCATCCTTATCATCAGTAGGACACGGAAAGAGGCACTTAGTCTCCTAACCAAGTTCAACCACACTCTGCAACTTAACCATTGCACTACAAATTAGGCAACGGGGGCATCAGCAAAGGCAGCCAATGTGCCGATCCTTTATACATTTTGTGTAGTACTTTTCTTACTCGGAGGCAAAATCAGCACTTTAACTGCCCAAATCATACAGATTTTACACATGTAGCACTCTATGCACACATAGGCACACACCTTGCAGTTCTTCTACACACACTTAAGCTAAAAACCCATTCTGTCATGTCAAAATTCTGCAAACCTATTACATATTCAGTGCGTCGGCATAGAAGCACTTTTTAATGCCACTAAAATGCACAAGTAGTTAGACTGAAGATGCAACCTGAATGAGTTTACAGTATGTACTCCACTTTATTAATGATTAGTAATGAGAAAGTGAGGACTACAAGAGCATTGGAAAATACTTTTTCCACTCTGAATGTAAAGCAGATTGTGTGACCATTGGCCAAAACCAACCACGAAGGAACTCGAACCCTCAATCTTCTGATCCGAAGTCAGACGACTTATCCATTAGGCCACGCGGTGATCCGTTCACCTGAGATGATTTTTATCATGTAGGTGGTATGCATGGATGGAGAACATATTATTGAAAGGTATTCAGGTTTACATCCCATAGTGTTCTTTCAGCTCTTTTCGCTGGAAGCACTTTTTTGGAATCTATATATTGAGAATTTTATGAGTACGATATGCTTTTGTTTTCCTTTTTGCATACAAACCTCTTTCCTCATGAGTTTAAAGCTCATTTGTATGCTCTACATAGCTCTGGACGTTTCCAGACGTGGAGTGAAACTGTTTTGAAAGTAGTACAAATTGCTCCTTCCTGCATATGCTAATTTTTCACACTCACATAGGTTGTATAAGTTTTATGAATCCTGGCTTGACCTATTCAAGTAGCTGAAAGCCTGTCACCGCCTCTAGAAGCAAGATTCACACCAATCCAATTCAAATCATTTTTTCCAAAAGAATATGTTCTGGCCGGTCGAAAATGCATCTCACAAAAATAGGCATTTAAAAATCTACTTTGCAGTTTCAGAACACTAACTTGACTGTGAAGTGTACACAAGTAAAATGTGACAGTTTCAAAGTACCTAATCCCTCATAAACTTCCGAGAGGAAGCATGTAATAAATCTACCTAATTTTCTGGAAAAGAAAGAGGGAGGATT
>NC_140585.1:134485703-134488203 GCF_964204655.1 Triturus cristatus
CCGAAGTCAGACGCCTTATCCATTAGGCCACGCGGTCATCCGTTCACATGAGATGATTTTTATCATGTAGGTGGTATGCATGGATGGAGAACATATTATTGAAAGGTATTCAGGTTTACATCCCATAGTGTTCTTTCAGCTCTTTTCGCTGGAAGCACTTTTTTGGAATCTATATATTGAGAATTTTATGAGTACGATATGCTTTTGTTTTCCTTTTTGCATACAAACCTCTTTCCTCATGAGTTTAAAGCTCATTTGTATGCTCTACATAGCTCTGGACGTTTCCAGACGTGGAGTGAAACTGTTTTGAAAGTAGTACAAATTGCTCCTTCCTGCATATGCTAATTTTTCACACTCACATAGGTTGTATAAGTTTTATGAATCCTGGCTTGACCTATTCAAGTAGCTGAAAGCCTGTCACCACCTCTAGAAACAAGATTCACACCAATCCAATTCAAATCATTTTTTCCAAAGGAATATGTTCTGGCTGGTCGAAAATGCATCTCACAAAAATAGGCATTTGAAAATCTACTTTGCAGTTTCAGAACACTAACATGACTGTGAAGTGTACACAAGTAAAACGGGACAGTTTCAAAGTACCTAATCCCTCATAAACTTCCGAGAAGAAGCATGTAATAAATCTACCTAATTTTCTGGAAAAGAAAGAGGCAGAATTTTTGTTATCACCTCAGATGGGACTCGAACCCACAATCCCAGGCTTAGGAGGCCAGTGCCTTATCCATTAGGCCACTGAGGCACACATGCATAACACTTTTCTAGAGGCATTATTTAAATGTATTCTATGGTCAGACACCGGTGTGTGCACACAGGGCATTTCTCACTTCTCTCTATAAGTAAACTTCCCATTTTCATCCTCTTCCATCCCCGACTTTAACGCTCTCTTCTATGCTATAATGGAGACTTTGCAATTTTAGCAAGTGGAGAAAAATTGGAGAACCACTTTCGACTCCACACTTCTTCTTCACTTACTTCTTTTCTCAATATACTGGGCTTAGAAAATGGTATCAAGCCATCCTTATCATCAGTAGGACACGGAAAGAGGCACTTAGTCTCCTAACCAAGTTCAACCACACTCTGCAACTTAACCATTGCACTACAAATTAGGCAACGGGGGCATCAGCAAAGGCAGCCAATGTGCCGATCCTTTATACATTTTGTGTAGTACTTTTCTTACTCGGAGGCAAAATCAGCACTTTAACTGCCCAAATCATACAGATTTTACACATGTACCACTCTATGCACACATAGGCACACACCTTGCAGTTCTTCTACACACACTTAAGCTAAAAACCCATTCTGTCACGTCAAAATTCTGCAAACCTATTACATATTCAGTGCGTCGGCATAGAAGCACTTTTTAATGCCACTAAAATGCACAAGTAGTTAGACTGAAGATGCAGCCTGAATGAGTTTACAGTATGTACTCCACTTTATTAATGATTAGTAATGAGAAAGTGAGGACTACAAGAGTATTGGAAAATACTTTCTCCACTCTGAATGTAAAGCAGATTGTGTGACCATTGGCCAAAAACAACCACGAAGGGACTCGAACCCTCAATCTTCTGATCCGAAGTCAGACGCCTTATCCATTAGGCCACGCGGTCATCCATTCACCTGAGATTATTTTTATCATGTAGGTGGTATGCATGGATGGAGAACATATTATTGAAAGGTATTCAGGTTTACATCCCATAGTGTTCTTTCAGCTCTTTTCGCTGGAAGCACTTTTTTGGAATCTATATATTGAGAATTTTATGAGTACGATATGCTTTTGTTTTCCTTTTTGCATACAAACCTCTTTCCTCATGAGTTTAAAGCTCATTTGTATGCTCTACATAGCTCTGGTCGTTTCCAGACGTGGAGTGAATCTGTTTTGAAAGTAGTACAAATTGCTCCTTCCTGCATATGCTAATTTTTCACACTCACATAGGTTGTATAAGTTTTATGAATCCTGGCTTGACCCATTCAAGTAGCTGAAAGCCTGTCACCACCTCTAGAAGCAAGATTCACACCAATCAATTCAAATCATTTTTTCCAAAAGAATATGTTCTGGCCGGTCGAAAATGCATCTCACAAAAATAGGCATTTAAAAATCTACTTTGCAGTTTCAGAACACTAACATGACTGTGAAGTGTACACAAGTAAAATGGGACAGTTTCAAAGTACCTAATCCCTCATAAACTTCCGAGAGGAAGCATGTAATAAATCTACCTAATTTTCTGGAAAAGAAAGAGGGAGGATTTTTGTTATCACCTCAGATGGGACTCGAACCCACAATCCCTGGTTTAGGAGGCCAGTGCCTTATCCATTAGGCCACTGAGACACACATGCATAGCTCTTTTCTAGAGGCATTATTTAAATGTATTCTATGGTCAGACACCGGTGTGCGCACACAGGGCATTTCTCACTTCTCTCTATAAGTAAACTTCCCATTTTCATCCTCTTCCATCCCCGACTTTAACGCTCTCTTCTATGCTAT
>NC_140585.1:134503203-134508203 GCF_964204655.1 Triturus cristatus
CATCCATTCACCTGAGATGATTTTTATCATGTAGGTGGTATGCATGGATGGAGAACATATTATTGAAAGGTATTCAGGTTTACATCCCATAGTGTTCTTTCAGCTCTTTTCGCTGGAAGCACTTTTTTGGAATCTATATATTGAGAATTTTATGAGTACGATATGCTTTTGTTTTCCTTTTTGCATACAAACCTCTTTCCTCATGAGTTTAAAGCTCATTTGTATGCTCTACATAGCTCTGGATGTTTCCAGACGTGGAGTGAATCTGTTTTGAAAGTAGTACAAATTGCTCCTTCCTGCATATGCTAATTTTTCACACTCACATAGGTTGTATAAGTTTTATGAATCCTGGCTTGACCCATTCAAGTAGCTGAAAGCCTGTCACCACCTCTAGAAACAAGATTCACACCAATCCAATTCAAATCATTTTTTCCAAAGGAATATGTTCTGGCCGGTCGAAAATGCATCTCACAAAAATAGGCATTTGAAAATCTACTTTGCAGTTTCAGAACACTAACATGACTGTGAAGTGTACACAAGTAAAACGGGACAGTTTCAAAGTACCTAATCCCTCATAAACTTCCGAGAGGATGCATGTAATAAATCTACCTAATTTTCTGGAAAAGAAAGAGGCAGGATTTTTGTTATCACCTCAGATGGGACTCGAACCCACTATCCCTGGCTTAGGAGGCCAGTGCCTTATCCATTAGGCCACTGAGGCACACATGCATAGCTCTTTTCTAGAGGCATTATTTAAATGTATTCTATGGTCAGACACCGGTGTGTGCACACAGGGCATTTCTCACTTCTCTCTATAAGTAAACTTCCCATTTTCATCCTCTTCCATCCCCGACTTTAACACTCTCTTCTATGCTATAATGGAGACTTTGCAATTTTAGCAAGTGGAGAGAAATTGGAGAACCACTTTCGACTCCACACTTCTTCTTCACTTACTTCTTTCCTCAATATACTGGGCTTAGAAAATGGTATCAAGCCATCCTTATCATCAGTAGGACATGGAAAGAGGCACTAAGTCTCCTAACCAAGTTCAACCACACTCTGCAACTTAACCATTGCACTACAAATTAGGCAACGGGGGCATCAGCAAAGGCAGCCAATGTGCCGATCCTTTATACATTTTGTGTAGTACTTTTCTTACTCGGAGGCAAAATCAGCACTTTAACTGCCCAAATCATACAGATTTTACACATGTACCACTCTATGCACACATAGGCACACACCTTGCAGTTCTTCTACACACACTTAAGCTAAAAACCCATTCTGTCACGTCAAAATTCTGCAAACCTATTACATATTCAGTGCGTCGGCATAGAAGCACTTTTTAATGCCACTAAAATGCACAAGTAGTTAGACTGAAGATGCAACCTGAATGAGTTTACAGTATGTACTCCACTTTATTAATGATTAGTAATGAGAAAGTGAGGACTACAAGAGTATTGGAAAATACTTTCTCCACTCTGAATGTAAAGCAGATTGTGTGACCATTGGCCAAAAACGACCACGAAGGGACTCGAACCCTCAATCTTCTGATCCGAAGTCAGACGCCTTATCCATTAGGCCACGCGGTCATCCGTTCACCTGAGATGAATTTTATCATGTAGGTGGTATGCATGGATGGAGAACATATTATTGAAAGGTATTCAGGTTTACATCCCATAGTGTTCTTTCAGCTCTTTTCGCTGGAAGCACTTTTTTGGAATCTATATATTGAGAATTTTATGAGTACGATATGCTTTTGTTTTCCTTTTTGCATACAAACCTCTTTCCTCATGAGTTTAAAGCTCATTTGTATGCTCTACATAGCTCTGGACGTTTCCAGACGTGGAGTGAAACTGTTTTGAAAGTAGTACAAATTGCTCCTTCCTGCATATGCTAATTTTTCACACTCACATAGGTTGTATAAGTTTTATGAATCCTGGCTTGACCTATTCAAGTAGCTGAAAGCCTGTCACCACCTCTAGAAACAAGATTCACACCAATCCAATTCAAATCATTTTTTCCAAAGGAATATGTTCTGGCCGGTCGAAAATGCATCTCACAAAAATAGGCATTTGAAAATCTACTTTGCAGTTTCAGAACACTAACATGACTGTGAAGTGTACACAAGTAAAACGGGACAGTTTCAAAGTACCTAATCCCTCATAAACTTCCGAGAGGAAGCATGTAATAAATCTACCTAATTTTCTGGAAAAGAAAGAGGCAAAATTTTTGTTATCACCTCAGATGGGACTCGAACCCACAATCCCTGGCTAAGGAGGCCAGTGCCTTATCCATTAGGCCACTGAGGCACACATGCATAGCACTTTTTTAGAGGCATTATTTAAATGTATTCTATGGTCAGACACCGGTGTGTGCACACAGGGCATTTCTCACTTCTCTCTATAAGTAAACTTCCCATTTTCATCCTCTTCCATCCCCGACTTTAACGCTCTCTTCTATGCTATAATGGAGACTTTGCAATTTTAGCAAGTGGAGAAAAATTGGAGAACCACTTTCGACTCCACACTTCTTCTTCACTTACTTCTTTTCTCAATATACTGGGCTTAGAAAATGGTTTCAAGCCATCCTTATCATCAGTAGGACACGGAAAGAGGCACTTAGTCTCCTAACCAAGTTCAACCACACTCTGCAACTTAACCATTGCACTACAAATTAGGCAACGGGGGCATCAGCAAAGGCAGCCAATGTGCCGATCCTTTATACATTTTGTGTAGTACTTTTCTTACTCGGAGGCAAAATCAGCACTTTAACTGCCCAAATCATACAGATTTTACACATGTACCCCTCTATGCACACATAGGCACACACCTTGCAGTTCTTCTACACACACTTAAGCTAAAAACCCATTCTGTCACGTCAAAATTCTGCAAACCTATTACATATTCAGTGCGTCGGCATAGAAGCACTTTTTAATGCCACTAAAATGCACAAGTAGTTAGACTGAAGATGCAACCTGAATGAGTTTACAGTATGTACTCCACTTTATTAATGATTAGTAATGAGAAAGTGAGGACTACAAGAGTATTGGAAAATACTTTCTCCACTCTGAATGTAAAGCAGATTGTGTGACCATTGGCCAAAAACGACCACGAAGGGACTCGAACCCTCAATCTTCTGATCCGAAGTCAGACGCCTTATCCATTAGGCCACACGGTCATCCGTTCACCTGAGATGAATTTTATCATGTAGGTGGTATGCATGGATGGAGAACATATTATTGAAAGGTATTCAGGTTTACATCCCATAGTGTTCTTTCAGCTCTTTTCGCTGGAAGCACTTTTTTGGAATCTATATATTGAGAATTTTATGAGTACGATATGCTTTTGTTTTCCTTTTTGCATACAAACCTCTTTCCTCATGAGTTTAAAGCTCATTTGTATGCTCTACATAGCTCTGGACGTTTCCAGACGTGGAGTGAAACTGTTTTGAAAGTAGTACAAATTGCTCCTTCCTGCATATGCTAATTTTTCACACTCACATAGGTTGTATAAGTTTTATGAATCCTGGCTTGACCTATTCAAGTAGCTGAAAGCCTGTCACCACCTCTAGAAACAAGATTCACACCAATCCAATTCAAATCATTTTTCCAAAGGAATATGTTCTGGCCGGTCGAAAATGCATCTCACAAAAATAGGCATTTGAAAATCTACTTTGCAGTTTCAGAACACTAACATGACTGTGAAGTGTACACAAGTAAAACGGGACAGTTTCAAAGTACCTAATCCCTCATAAACTTCCGAGAGGAAGCATGTAATAAATCTACCTAATTTTCTGGAAAAGAAAGAGGCAAAATTTTTGTTATCACCTCAGATGAGACTCGAACCCACAATCCCTGGCTAAGGAGGCCAGTGCCTTATCCATTAGGCCACTGAGGCACACATGCATAGCACTTTTCTAGAGGCATTATTTAAATGTATTCTATGGTCAGACACCGGTGTGTGCACACAGGGCATTTCTCACTTCTCTCTATAAGTAAACTTCCCATTTTCATCCTCTTCCATCCCCGACTTTAACGCTCTCTTCTATGCTATAATGGAGACTTTGCAATTTTAGCAAGTGGAGAAAAATTGGAGAACCACTTTCGACTCCACACTTCTTCTTCACTTACTTCTTTTCTCAATATACTGGGCTTAGAAAATGGTTTCAAGCCATCCTTATCATCAGTAGGACACGGAAAGAGGCACTTAGTCTCCTAACCAAGTTCAACCACACTCTGCAACTTAACCATTGCACTACAAATTAGGCAACGGGGGCATCAGCAAAGGCAGCCAATGTGCCGATCCTTTATACATTTTGTGTAGTACTTTTCTTACTCGGAGGCAAAATCAGCACTTTAACTGCCCAAATCATACAGATTTTACACATGTACCCCTCTATGCACACATAGGCACACACCTTGCAGTTCTTCTACACACACTTAAGCTAAAAACCCATTCTGTCACGTCAAAATTCTGCAAACCTATTACATATTCAGTGCGTCGGCATAGAAGCACTTTTTAATGCCACTAAAATGCACAAGTTGTTAGACTGAAGATGCAGCCTGAATGAGTTTACAGTTTGTACTCCACTGTATTAATGATTAGTAATGAGAAAGTGAGGACTACAAGAGTATTGGAAAATACTTTCTCCACTCTGAATGTAAAGCAGATTGTGTGACCATTGGCCAAAAACGACCACGAAGGGACTCGAACCCTCAATCTTCTGATCCGAAGTCAGACGCCTTATCCATTAGGCCACGCGGTCATCCATTCACCTGAGATGATTTTTATCATGTAGGTGGTATGCATAGATGGAGAACATATTATTGAAAGGTATTCAGGTTTACATCCCATAGTGTTCTTTCAGCTCTTTTCGCTGGAAGCACTTTTTTGGAATCTATATATTGAGAATTTTATGAGTACGATATGCTTTTGTTTTCCTTTTTGCATACAAACCTCTTTCCTCATGAGTTTAAAGCTCATTTGTATGCTCTACATAGC
>NC_140585.1:134513203-134523203 GCF_964204655.1 Triturus cristatus
CCAAATATTTCTGCTGACATTGCAGGATTCTCTTATGGATCCACCCACTTATGACATCATGTATGATGACGTTGTCTAGTTACGCCTATTCTAGTTACGCATGCATAGTTTATTTTTCTTATCAGTTGATACGCCTACTGCATCTGTTTCACTGTAATGCCTTTTCTATAAAAATGATTACCTGTCAATAATATATGCCCTTCCTTCCTGAACTTTCGTGGTGATGGAATAGAACGCCAACAATTCAAATTGTGTTCCTTTGTATAGGAATAAAGCCTTTTTAAACCTCTAATACCACGGATTCTGCCTCTCATTTTACTGAGTTATTCTTAATAGACTTTACCGCATAAAAAATAGTACCGGTAACGAAATATTTACCACATAAATTGGCGCCCGAACAGGGACACTTTCTCATCTCACGCGCCGGCGGTGCGTTGCAGGCCCGGTCTCCTGCCACAGCTGAACGGACAAAAACGCGTATCTGCAGGATTTCCTGTATCTCCCTCCGGCCAAGCGGGGACGACTGAGGCTGCGATCAACACCCAGACGAGGCGGTGAGAAGTGCGAAGTATCCCGACCAGAGCCTAGCTGAGAGAGCAAGATCCGAGGTATACAGAGACCCGCCAGGTTCCGAAGTTTCGAGTCCAGTCCGGTCCAGTCCAGTTTCAGTTCCGTTCCGAGGCCTTCCGTTCCGAGCTACCCGGTGAGTACTATTACCGGGGAGGCATTTAACGTGCACATAGTCTGTGCCGGTCAAGACGGGTTTGGGTACACAAATCCGGTCTGCACTGTTTTAGCAGTGTATCTGTACTGTTTAGCAGTATATATAGTATGTTTTGCATATAAATAAGTATAAATAAGTATTATCTAGTGTCAGTATAATGTCAGTAACTAGTTTTCTATTAGTTATCATTGTTCCTAAAACTGTTAAGTGTTAAATGTTTTAAATACGTTCTATATACTGTGGTGTGAATGACTGTTCATTATTGTGTTTTCTTGTATAAAGTGTGTTCTAGTAATAAGGTTTAAAAATGCCGCTCTTTTCGAAACTAAGACAGATCAAAACTAGAAAAGGGGTACTCGAAGAAGCCGTTCCCATCCCACCTAGGGACACTCCAGGGTACTTTATGTATCATAAGCATGGCCTAGATGCCGTATTATTTCTTGATTTATGGGTGGACTACACCAAAGAATTACCAGAGAGTCAGAGATGGCCCGCAGCGGGGACCTGGGATGCAGATTGCATCATGAGAGTAGAAGAAGAATTATGGAAAAAGAAAGCCAGACAGTCGCAGAAAGATGCCATTGAATTATGGCGTAAAGAATCATATAGACGCACGGAAAAAGCACTCAGACAGGAAGATAAGAGTAAGGAGAATTCAAATAAAGTCCGAGAAAATCTGTTAATTGAGGAAGGTACCCGAGTAAAATCAGAACAAATAGATAGACAAAGAAACGCCCTTATGAATGGTATGTATCCACTTTTGGCCGAAGGGTTACCTAAGGCTACTCCGGAAATACCAAAAGACTTGCCACCTTCATTGTTTCCGATAAAAGCACATCCCAAGGGGCATCCTAGAACGGCACAAGATGTTTTCCTTTCCTCTTATTTAGATGACGCAGCTCCCGAGTATACTAATACCGTACCACATAGACCGCTTGCCGATGATGCTCATCGCCAAGACTCTCCGTCTGTACCTCCACAACAACAAGCTTCGACACACATTCCGACAAGCACATCTGTTTCTACAGCTTTTCCCGCAACGACGGTTGCTGTCTCACCCTCAACAAATCCTTTCACGTCCAGCACCCCAGACGGTGCTATAGGAGGTACGACAGACATTTTTTCTACGCCACCCAGAGGAGATAAATTTTCCCTTAGAGAATTAGCACACCAACGTACGCCCAAACTAGCAACCCCCGACATGCTCAAGGAACTTCTAGTAGATTGTAGATATGATCCTGTACCCGGTAAACGGGACGAAATGCTGCTGTCATCATTACGTATTAGACGAGCTGCAATATATTTAACGAAGCTACCAGGAATGGCTACACATTTAGAAAATATATATCACTTTGTCCAGTCAGGACGAGGTCCTGAAAGTATTAGCAGAGCCATGGAGTACCAGAAAGCGGAGGTACAGGGACAACTGTTACGTTTCCTCATAAACTGTGTAATCAGAAATCAAGACCGGCCTGGGGTAAATCCGGAAGAAATGCAAAAACTTGTCACTTGGGGTAAGAATATATCAGAAGGGAGACATGATAAACTGTTATGTATCCCTGTTACAAGTCAAGAATAGAGTATTGAAATTCGAAAGTACCTGGCAAGGTAATACCCCATCACAGATGCTACAGATGTTACAATATCACCACAATAGAATTAGAGAAGAACAAGAACACGAACAAAGACGTATGAAAGATACAAAGATGAAAATGCTTGTTGCACAGTCAGTTCCAGCCGATAGTCACCAAAAGGGTGATTCCGCAAGTCCTGCGAAAGGGACATGCAACTACTGTAAACAACCAGGTCATTATATACACGATTGTCCAGTCCTGAAACATAATATTGCCACAGGTAGAACACATGAGAGACCACGTCCACCCAGACAGGATCAGAATCAACAACTAATGCCTCAGCAGGCACAACCTAGGTTAGCTCCGCAACAATTAGCTCCGCAACAGGCAGCTCCACAACAGATCGTAGCACCACCACAAGCACAGCCTGTTGCTGCAACTCAAGCAACAACACAACAAATGTACCAGTATGCACAAGCAGATTATCCCGATTATCAGCGATACTCATGAGATAGCCTAGAGAGGGAAGTTGGCTTACCCCTTATAGAGGTTCCTGTAGACCAAGAGGGACCTTATGTACATAGTGAACTATTAGGGGAAGACAGAAAGTTTTTACTTGATACAGGGGCAAGCAGAACAACTATAAGACGCAGTGAAGTTCCAGGGGCACCCCTCTCAGGCTCACAAAATATTTCCCTTGGATTCTCAGGAAAACCGATAATAAATGACGTAACACAACCTCTTCCACTTACAGTCGGTCCATTGACACGTACTACAGATTTATTGCTTACTAAATCATGTCCAGAAAACGTGTTAGGTATAAAAACATTGAAAGCTCTAGGAGCCATAATATGTTGCTCTCCGGAAGGAGTACGACTATTTTTACGTGACTTTAAAGGTCACTACGTATCCAGAGACATGGATCACCGACTGCAGAATTTACCTACACATCTGTGGGCACAAGGCCCAACTGATGTTGGTTGCATGAACATTACACCATATCGAGTTACACTGAAATCAGGAGTGGTACTACCACGAATGCGACAATACAAGTTACCACCAGATGCTGTAGTGGCTTTACTGCAAATCATTGACAAGCTTATTGCCCAAGGAGTGGTTGTCAAAACTGACTCCAATGTATGTAATTCCCCGATAATTCCGATTCTTAAAAGAACGGATCCAAAAGCACCACCAGTATATCGATTGGTTATTGATCTGCGCAAATTAAATAAATGTATTGTACCACAATACCCTGTGGTCCCAGATATCTCCTCATTACTCACAGCTATTGACTCAGAAGCAACGTTTTTCACTGTAATTGATCTCAAGAATGCTTTCTTTAGTGTCCCAATTGATCCAGAAAGTCAATACTTATTCGGTTTTAGTTTAAATGGACGAAGTTTTAAATTCACACGCGCACCTCAAGGATTTACAGAAAGCCCCAGCATCTATAGCCTAGCACTGAAACGAGAACTTGACAGTATCGACATGCCAGTTAACACTGCCTTGCTTCAATATGTCGATGATCTGCTGATCACCGCCCGAAGCGAACATGAATGTGAAAAAGCGGCACTGACGGTTTTAAAATTTCTGGCCGACAAGGGGCACAAGGTGTCCCCTTCCAAGCTGCAATTCTGTGTCCAGCGAGTTGTTTATCTTGGGCACTCGCTGTCCAAGGAGGGAAGGCAGCTTACACCCGCCCGCATCCAGTTAATTGCTAACATGCCACCACCCAAGACACAAAAGGAGGTGCGGGCTTTTATAGGCCTCACTTCATACTGTAGGCAGTGGATCCCTCAATATGCATTTATAGCAAAACCACTCATCCAGTTGACAACACAGGAGGCAGCCAAATCGACTGTCTTCCCTTGGACTCCAGAACATACACATGCCTTTGAAAGCTTAAAGAAAGCTTTATGTCAAGCACCTGTCCTAGCAACACCATGTTACAGTAAACAGTTTACACTCTTTGTTACAGAACGCGAAGGTACTGCTTTGTCAGTACTCACTCAGGAACAAGCAGGATCACACAAGCCATGTGCTTATTTCTCTAGTACATTAGATCCAGTAGCTCAGGCACTTCCAGCGTGCCTGAAATCAGTGGCAGCAACAGCTTTAGCAATCAGACAAAGCGATGCCATAGTGTTAGGACATCAATTAACAGTACAAGTACCACACGCAGTAGAGGTTCTCTTGAACCGCACACAAACACAACACTTGACTATAGCAACACTCACCGGTTACGAATTAACATTGTTTCAGCCACACATAGAAATCAGACGTTGTAATACGTTAAATCCTGCCACACTGTTACCAGTAGGCGGAACAGATCCATTTGCACATGATTGTGTCGAAGTCATTACTATCACGACGAAACCCAGACAAGACTTGACAGATATCCCTTTGACAGATCCAGACTTGACATTATATGTAGATGGGTCATGTATTAGAACAAGTACAGGAGAGTTAGTGGCCGCTTACGCAGTCACAACAGACACTGAAGTTATTGAAACAAATTGTATTAACACTTTGTCAGCTCAAGCAGCAGAGCTCATCGTTCTGACACAAGCCTGTATTCAAGCCACAAATAAAAAAGTCAACATATACACAGATTCACGTTATGCATTCGGAGTCGTCCATGACTTCGGCGTACTGTGGCGAGAGAGAGGTTATTTAACTTCTCACGGTGCCCACATCCAACACGGACCCCTCATTCAAACCCTATTAGACGCGATTCATTTACCTACTGCAATATCGATTATGAAATGCAAAGCCCACACAAAAGTTACCGATATCATTTCTCAGGGTAATGACCTAGCTGACAGAACAGCTAAACAGACTGCTCAGAATCAGACTCACACAACTGACATGACAAAGACAATAGTCCCGACACCAACACATTGCATGACAGTTAAGGATCCCGCTCTTGATTTAATTGACATACAGACACATGCTACACCAGAAGAAATAAAGAAATGGACTGAATTAGGAGGGATCCCAACAGATCAAGGATGGATGACGAAGGAAAAATCTATATGGTTTCTTCCCGACTCAATGGTCCAAGTCATCATTAACACTATACATAGTCCAGCGCACCTAGGAGAAAAAGCTATGCTAGACAGCATTCAACACATTTGGTTCAACAAACACTTGCGAGCCGCAGCGAAACAAAAAGTTCGTACCTGTATGATATGTTGTCAGTTTAATCCAGGTAAAAGCATCCCCGTAGAACAGGGTGGATTCCAAACTCCCGATCATGCTTTTGAAGTCCTCCAGATGGATTATATCCAGATGGAACGATGTCGAGGATTCAAATATGTTCTCGTAGTTGTCTGTGCTCTTTCCCGTTGGACAGAAGCATACCCGGTTTCAGATTACACTGCCCCGACTACTGCCAAACAGTTAGTTCGAGAATTCTTCCCACGGTACGGTTTACCACGTGTTGTCTACTCAGATAACGGCCAGCCGTTCTCGTCCGAACTAATGAAACACCTTTCCCTTCTATTAGGATACCAATGGAAATTCCATTGTGTCCGACATCCCGAGGCGGCAGGTCTCGTGGAACGCCATAATCAAACTCTGAAAATTAGATTGTCCAAAATATGTAGAGAGAAAGGAGTCGATTGGATAGTAGCCTTACCAGTTGCGCTCTTTTACATGAGAATGGTAGCACATTCTCGAACAGGGCTATCCCCGTATGAGGTGATCTTCGGTAGACCACCAAATATGTGGGGGACGCCTATACCTCGTAAAATCACTGATGTTGACTGTAATATGCTGACAGATTACCTGGCTTCCTTGATGTCTGCACTACAATCTTGTCGTTCACAGGTATCCGCAGCTTTTCCCGACAATACTGAGGTGAAACCCCATGACGTGGTTCCTGGGGACTTGGTGTTGGTCAGGAATTTTGACCGGAAGACCCAACTGGATCCTAGGTGGAAGTCACCGAAGTTAGTTCTACTTACCACAAGGACAGCTGTGAAAATCGAGGGAAGAAAAGGGTGGTTGCACTCGAGTCATATCAAGAAATTTTATGGACTACCACCCAGTATAGAGACTCAACCCTATATTCCCTCACAGACAGACTCAAAGCTCCCTTTGGTTGAACAATCGAACTCAGAACTGTATAAACTAAAATTGAGGTCCAGTAAGTCAGACAATTTGATTGTTTAAGTCCTCTCCAAGGTGAATCGGTTGAATTTGTCTCTGACATGTATCCTCTGGACCGGAATAGAGAAAGAAATAATCAAATGCTGCTCAAGAAGCATGCGTATTGTAAATCATTTCGTAGTCATTGTACAGTAACATTATTAATTTTGTTTTTTCTAAGTCTTTTGATCATCATTGTCAGCGTCCTATTGCATATGTATTACCCTATTCCTGAGCATGCTTATAATATAACTGCAGAACATTCTTTTAGTGAATTACCTCCACATGAATTGTCTTATAGATTTGCGCTGCGCAACAACACATTCATTAGTATGTTACATCATTCCCATCAAACCAGCAATGCCACAAATTGTTGGATATGTGGCCGACTCCCTCCCTATCAGAACTATAAGGGAGTTTTGCCTCTCTTTCCCTATCCGTTCACACACAATGGCTCCTGTGGAGCATGGTTTAGTTTGATTAATTCCCTAGATTCGAATTCCGCAGTTTATCAAGACAACTGGGTATGGGGAAACCTGAACTTAGTTTTGCTTAAAGTCTGCTACCCTAACAAGGAGGGACTTCCCAAAAGAACAGGAACTGATCTAGAAAATGAAGTATATGGATTAGGTAATTTTATACTTAACCTTATGATCCTGAACGTTGAATCTGAAGCTACACCAATATTGCCCGCCATGTCAGTATTCCCAGTAAAGGGGGAATTATGTATAAGAAAGAATGGCTCCATACACATGGGCCATAGTAAATGCACCACTGTAATAAAATTCAGTGATCAAGGCAAGTCTACATTTAGAGCTTCTCGTCATTCCTACTTTATATGTGGCCAGACCGCATATATACGTCTACCTTTAGATTGGGATGGTACCTGTTACATAGCATTCCTCCTACCACCTGTTTTCCTAGCTCCTCCTGATTATCACAGAAATACCCATTTAGTACACAATAGACAGCAGAGAGATCTCCCAATTGTTGATTACACTGAAACAGCATGGGAAAAATACACAGATTTCAATAAAGGTTTCTTCCCTTATATAGGTACAGTCACTAATAGTAAGCTAATACGTAGATTAACCAGAACCCTTGAAGCAGTAGTGAACGAAACTATTTCCGCCTTAGGCAATTTAACAGAAGAGCAGTCTGCTATGCGGATTGTTGTGCTTCAAAATCGTCTTGTCCTCGACGTCATCCTAGCCGATAGGGGCGGAGCTTGTAGGGTCATCGGATCAAGTTGCTGCATTTTCATACCAGAAAATTCGCCGTCAGTATATAAAGCCATAACTCGCCTTCATAAGATTGTAAGCCAGATACACCAGAGTCCAGGCACCTGGACTTGGTCCGGTTGGTTCTGGGGCGTGTTGTCAGCCTGGGGATGGAGAATGCTCTCCTTCCTAGGTATTGGCTTTCTCATACTATTCAGTTGCTGCTTATGTCTACAATGTGGGCCAGCGATTTGTGGTCTGTGTGCCACCTCGTGTATCCCACATCCAAGTTTTCGCTCAAGATCCCGGAAGAAGAAAGAAGAACAAATGATGCTATATGAACAGATCGATGGATTGATGAAGATCGATATCTCTTAAGGGTCCGAAGGGGACAAGGAGGGAATGAGGAAATATGAATTTTGTGATCAGTTATGTCCCCTATCGTAGACCCCAACGGCTCCATGTACATGCTATAAGTACATGTATGTTCCCTCCTACTCCAGTTTTGAAGACGCAAATATATGTGCGTCCACCGTCAACATGTCCTCTTTCAGATCCACTATGAATGGGTCAGATATTCCTTTTCTAAGTATGAAAGGCCACCGACTTTATGTGGTTCACTTTCCACATTTTATAGATTCAGGCGAGTAGGCCCGAATTCTGTCATCAAGCCTTTTCCTGTCTTCTGCCTCTGAAAGCTCCAGTCTGAGCCTGCATCTGTGACCATGAACTTTGTCTTACTCCCTGCGCGGCTAACGGTGCCTGATCCAGCCCGTAGCCTGCCAAAAAACTGTATTTCACCTTCAAGATTATCTCCTCCGCCCCTCATCCGACGCATTCCTGTCTAGTAGTTTAGGTAAACATTCCTCCAGCTACCGTGCAAAGGGGCCAGGCCTCGCTGTCCTCATGCAAGTAATTCATAGCCCTGTTACCATGGAATATTCCTACCCCCTCGCATCTATTGTAGACACTTAGACGCTTGTACACGCACTAGTCAGTATAGTCAGTATAGAATAAGATTCTATACTAAGAGACCTCTCTTTTTGGATAACACAGTTCTTTAAACATAGGATATTAGATATGATTTGGGATTAGGTTGACATAACCCCAGACTTTTGTCTCCACATGTAGAGCTAAATGTCAAGTCCCTTTCTCCCTCTAGTTGCACGTCAATCACACGTCATGCGGCTGCGCACGCATCTCTGCCAAATATTTCTGCTGACATTGCAGGATTCTCTTATGGATCCACCCACTTATGACATCATGTATGATGACGTTGTCTAGTTACGCCTATTCTAGTTACGCATGCATAGTTTATTTTTCTTATCAGTTGATACGCCTACTGCATCTGTTTCACTGTAATGCCTTTTCTATAAAAATGATTACCTGTCAATAATATATGCCCTTCCTTCCTGAACTTTCGTGGTGATGGAATAGAACGCCAACAATTCGAATTGTGTTCCTTTGTATAGGAATAAAGCCTTTTTAAACCTCTAATACCACGGATTCTGCCTCTCATTTTACTGAGTTATTCTTAATAGACTTTACCGCATAAAAAATAGTACCGGTAACGAAATATTTACCAAATATTTACTTAAGCTAAAAACCCATTCTGTCACGTCAAAATTCTGCAAACCTATTACATATTCAGTGCGTCGGCATAGAAGCACTTTTTAATGCCACTAAAATGCACAAGTAGTTAGACTGAAGATGCAACCTGAATGAGATTACAGTATGTACTCCACTTTATTAATGATTAGTAATGAGAAAGTGAGGACTACAAGAGTATTGGAAAAGACTTTTTCCACTCTGAATGTAAAGCAGATTGTGTGACCATTGGCCAAAAACGACCACGAAGGGACTCGAACCCTCAATCTTCTGATCCGAAGTCAGACGCCTTATCCATTAGGCCACGCGGTCATCCATCCACCTGAGATGATTTTTATCATGTAGGTGGTATGCATGGAGAACATATTATTGAAAGGTATTCAGGTTTACGTCCCATAGTGTTCTTTCAGCTCTTTTCGCTGGAAGCACTTTTTTGGAATCTATATATTGAGAATTTTATGAGTACGATATGCTTTTGTTTTCCTTTTTCCATACAAACCTCTTTCCTCATGAGTTTAAAGCTCATTTGTATGCTCTACATAGCTCTGGACGTTTCCAGACGTGGAGTGAAACTGTTTTGAAAGTAGGACAAATTGCTCCTTCCTGCATATGCTAATTTTTCACACTCACATAGGTTGTATAAGTTTTATGAATCCTGGCTTGACCTATTCAAGTAGCTGAAAGCCTGTCACCACCTCTAGAAACAAGATTCACACCAATCC
>NC_140585.1:134528203-134533203 GCF_964204655.1 Triturus cristatus
ATGGGACTCGAACCCACAATCCCTGGCTTAGGAGGCCAGTGCCTCATCCATTAGGCCACTGAGGCACACATGCATAGCTCTTTTCTAAAGGCGTTATTTAAATGTATTCTATGGTCAGACACCGGTGTGTGCACACAGGGCATTTCTCACTTCTCTCTATAAGTAAACTTCCCTTTTTCATCCTCTTCCATCCCCGACTTTAACGCTCTCTTCTATGCTATAATGGAGACTTTGCAATTTTAGCAAGTGGAGAGAAATTGGAGAACCACTTTCGACTCCACACTTCTTCTTCACTTACTTCTTTTCTCAATATACTGGGCTTAGAAAATGGTATCAAGCCATCCTTATCATCAGTAGGACACGGAAAGAGGCACTAAGTCTCCTAACCAAGTTCAACCACACTCTGCAACTTAACCATTGCACTACAAATTAGGCAATGGGGGCATCAGCAAAGGCAGCCAATGTGCCGATCCTTTATACATTTTGTGTAGTACTTTTCTTACTCGGAGGCAAAATCAGCACTTTAACTGCCCAAATCATACAGATTTTACACATGTACCACTCTATGCACACATAGGCACACACCTTGCAGTTCTTCTACACACACTTAAGCTAAAAGCCCATTCTGTCACGTCAAAATTCTGCAAACCTATTACATATTCAGTGCGTCAGCATAGAAGCACTTTTTAATGCCACTAAAATGCACAAGTAGTTAGACTGAAGATGCAACCTGAATGAGTTTACAGTATGTACTCCACTTTATTAATGATTAGTAATGAGAAAGTGAGGACTACAAGAGTATTGGAAAAGACTTTTTCCACTCTGCATGTAAAGCAGATTATGTGACCATTGGCCAAAAACAACTACGAAGGGACTCGAACCCTCAACCTTCTGATCCGAAGTCAGACGCCTTATCCATTAGGCCACGCGGTCATCCGTTCACCTGAGATGATTTTTATCATGTAGGTGGTATGCATGGATGGAGAACATATTATTGAAAGGTATTCAGGTTTACATCCCATAGTGTTCTTTCAGCTCTTTTCGCTGGAAGCACTTTTTTGGAATCTATATATTGAGAATTTTATGAGTACGATATGCTTTTGTTTTCATTTTTGCATACAAACCTCTTTCCTCATGAGTTTAAAGCTCATTTGTATGCTCTACATAGCTCTGGACGTTTCCAGACGTGGAGTGAAACTGTTTTGAAAGTAGTACAAATTGCTCCTTCCTGCATATGCTAATTTTTCACATTCACATAGTTTGTATACGTTTTATGAATCCTGGCTTGACCTATTCAAGTAGCTGAAAGCCTGTCACCACCTCTAGAAACAAGATTCACACCAATCCAATTCAAATCATTTTTTCCAAAAGAATATGTTCTGGCCGGTCGAAAATGCATCTCACAAAAATAGGCATTTAAAAATCTACTTTGCAGTTTCAGAACACTAACATGACTGTGAAGTGTACACAAGTAAAATCTGACAGTTTCAAAGTACCTAATCCCTCATAAACTTCCGAGAGGAAGCATGTAATAAATCTACCTAATTTTCTGGAAAAGAAAGAGGGAGGATTTTTGTTATCACCTCAGATGGGACTCGAACCCACAATCCCTGGCTTAGGAGGCCAGTGCCTTATCCATTAGGCCACTGAGGCACACATGCATAGCTCTTTTCTAGAGGCATTATTTAAATGTATTCTATGGTCAGACACCGGTGTGTGCACACAGGGCATTTCTCACTTCTCTCTATAAGTAAACTTCCCTTTTTCATCCTCTTCCATCCCCGACTTTAACGCTCTCCTCTATGCTATAATGGAGACTTTGCAATTTTAGCAAGTGGAGAGAAATTGGAGAACCACTTTCGACTCCACACTTCTTCTTCACTTACTTCTTTTCTCAATATACTGGGCTTAGAAAATGGTATCAAGCCATCCTTATCATCAGTAGGACACGGAAAGAGGCACTAAGTCTCCTAACCAAGTTCAACCACACTCTGCAACTTAACCATTGCACTACAAATTAGGCAATGGGGGCATCAGCAAAGGCAGCCAATGTGCCGATCCTTTATACATTTTGTGTAGTACTTTTCTTACTCGGAGGCAAAATCAGCACTTTAACTGCCCAAATCATACAGATTTTACACATGTACCACTCTATGCACACATAGGCACACACCTTGCAGTTCTTCTACACACACTTAAGCTAAAAACCCATTCTGTCACGTCAAAATTCTGCAAACCTATTACATATTCAGTGCGTCAGCATAGAAGCACTTTTTAATGCCACTAAAATGCACTAGTAGTTAGACTGAAGATGCAACCTGAATGAGTTTACAGTATGTACTCCACTTTATTAATGATTAGTAATGAGAAAGTGAGGACTACAAGAGTATTGGAAAAGACTTTTTCCACTCTGCATGTAAAGCAGATTATGTGACCATTGGCCAAAAACAACTACGAAGGGACTCGAACCCTCAACCTTCTGATCCGAAGTCAGACGCCTTATCCATTAGGCCACGCGGTCATCCGTTCACCTGAGATGATTTTTATCATGTAGGTGGTATGCATGGATGGAGAACATATTATTGAAAGGTATTCAGGTTTACATCCCATAGTGTTCTTTCAGCTCTTTTCGCTGGAAGCACTTTTTTGGAATCTATATATTGAGAATTTTATGAGTACGTTATGCTTTTGTTTTCCTTTTTGCATACAAACCTCTTTCCTCATGAGTTTAAAGCTCATTTGTATGCTCTACATAGCTCTGGACGTTTCCAGACGTGGAGTGAAACTGTTTTGAAAGTAGTACAAATTGCTCCTTCCTGCATATGCTAATTTTTCACACTCACATAGTTTGTATACGTTTTATGAATCCTGGCTTGACCTATTCAAGTAGCTGAAAGCCTGTCACCACCTCTAGAAACAAGATTCACACCAATCCAATTCAAATCATTTTTTCCAAAGGAATATGTTCTGGCCGGTCGAAAATGCATCCCACAAAAATAGGCATTTAAAAATCTACTTTGCAGTTTCAGAACACTAACATGACTGTGAAGTGTACACAAGTAAAACGGGACAGTTTCAAAGTACCTAATCCCTCATAAACTTCTGAGAGGAAGCATGTAATAAATCTACCTAATTTTCTGGAAAAGAAAGAGGCAGGATTTTTGTTATCACCTCAGATGGGACTTGAACCCACAATCCCTGGCTTAGGAGGCCAGTGCCTTATCCATTAGGCCACTAAGGCACACACGCATAGCTCTTTTCTAGAGGCATTATTTAAATGTATTCTATGGTCAGACACCGGTGTGTGCACACAGGGCATTTCTCACTTCTCTCTATAAGTAAACTTCCCATTTTCATCCTCTTCCATCCCCGACTTTAACGCTCTCTTCTATGCTATAATGGAGACTTTGCAATTTTAGAAAGTGGAGAGAAATTGGAGAACCACTTTCGACTCCACACTTCTTCTTCACTTACTTCTTTTCTCAATATACTGGGCTTAGAAAATGGTATCAAGCCATCCTTATCATCAGTAGGACACGGAAAGAGGCACTAAGTCTCCTAACCAAGTTCAACCACACTCTGCAACTTAACCATTGCACTACAAATTAGGCAATGGGGGCATCAGCAAAGGCAGCCAATGTGCCGATCCTTTATACATTTTGTGTAGTACTTTTCTTACTCGGAGGCAAAATCAGCACTTTAAGTGCCCAAATCATACAGATTTTACACATGTACCACTCTATGCACACATAGGCACACACCTTGCAGTTCTTCTACACACACTTAAGCTAAAAACCCATTCTGTCACGTCAAAATTCTGCAAACCTATTACATATTCAGTGCGTCGGCATAGAAGCACTTTTTAATGCCAGTAAAATGCACAAGTAGTTAGACTGAAGATGCAACCTGAATGAGTTTACAGTATGTACTCCACTTTATTAATGATTAGTAATGAGAAAGTGAGGACTACAAGAGTATTGGAAAATACTTTTTCCACTCTGAATGTAAAGCAGATTGTGTGACCATTGGCCAAAAACGACCATGAAGGGACTCGAACCCTCAATCTTCTGATCCGAAGTCAGACGCCTTATCCATTAGGCCACGCGGTCATCCGTTCACCTGAGATGATTTTTATCATGTAGGTGGTATGCATGGATGGAGAACATATTATTGAACGGTATTCAGGTTTACATCCCATAGTGTTCTTTCAGCTCTTTTCGCTGGAAGCACTTTTTTGGAATCTATATATTGAGAATTTTATGAGTACGATATGCTTTTGTTTTCCTTTTTGCATACAAACCTCTTTCCTCATGAGTTTAAAGCTCATTTGTATGCTCTACATAGCTCTGGACGTTTCCAGACGTGGAGGGAAACTGTTTTGAAAGTAGTACAAATTGCTCCTTCCTGCATATGCTAATTTTTCACACTCACATAGGTTGTATAAGTTTTATGAATCCTGGCTTGACCTTTTCAAGTAGCTGAAAGCCTGTCACCACCTCTAGAAACAAGATTCACACCAATCCAATTCAAATCATTTTTTC
This sequence comes from Triturus cristatus, assembly GCF_964204655.1. Taxonomy (NCBI): domain Eukaryota; kingdom Metazoa; phylum Chordata; class Amphibia; order Caudata; family Salamandridae; genus Triturus; species Triturus cristatus. The sequence continues at coordinate 134,532,745 of NC_140585.1, forward strand.
CAAAAGAATATGTTCTGGCCGGTCGAAAATGCATCTCACAAAAATAGGCATTTAAAAATCTACTTTGCAGTTTCAGAACACTAACATGACTGTGAAGTGTACACAAGTAAAATCTGACAGTTTCAAAGTACCTAATCCCTCATAAACTTCCGAGAGGAAGCATTTAATAAATCTACCTAATTTTCTGGAAAAGAAAGAGGGAGGATTTTTGTTATCACCTCAGATGGGACTCGAACCCATAATCCCTGGCATAGGAGGCCAGTGCCTTATCCATTAGGCCACTGAGGCACACATGCATAGCTCTTTTCTAGAGGCATTATTTAAATGTATTCTATGGTCAGACACCGGTGTGTGCACACAGGGCATTTCTCACTTCTCTCTATAAGTAAACTTCCCATTTTCATCCTCTTCCATCCCCGACTTTAACGCTCTCTTCTATGCTATAATGGAGACTTTGCA
>NC_140585.1:134538203-134593203 GCF_964204655.1 Triturus cristatus
ATCCTTTATACATTTTGTGTAGTACTTTTCTTACTCGGAGGCAAAATCAGCACTTTAACTGCCCAAATCATACAGATTTTACACATGTAGCACTCTATGCACACATAGGCACACACCTTGCAGTTCTTCTACACACACTTAAGCTAAAAACCCATTCTGTCACGTCAAAATTCTGCAAACCTATTACATATTCAGTGCGTCGGCATAGAAGCACTTTTTAATGCCACTAAAATGCACAAGTAGTTAGACTGAAGATGCAACCTGAATGAGTTTACAGTATGTACTCCACTTTATTAATGATTAGTAATGAGAAAGTGAGGACTGCAAGAGTATTGGAAAATACTTTTTCCACTCTGAATGTAAAGCAGATTGTGTGACCATTGGCCAAAACCGACCACGAAGGGACTCGAACGCTCAATCTTCTGATCCGAAGTCAGACGCTTTATCCATTAGTCCACGCGGTCATCCGTCCACCTGAGATGATTTTTATCATGTAGATGGTATGCATGGATGGAGAACATATTATTGAAAGGTATTCAGGTTTACATCCCATAGTGTTCTTTCAGCTCTTTTGGCTGGAAGCACTTTTTTGGAATCTATATATTGAGAATTTTATGAGTACGATATGCTTTTGTTTTCCTTTTTCCATACAAACCTCTTTCCTCATGAGTTTAAAGCTCATTTGTATTCTCTACATAGCTCTGGAAGTTTCCAGACGTGGAGTGAAACTGTTTTGAAAGTAGGACAAATTGCTCCTTCCTGCATATGCTAATTTTTCACACTCACATAGGTTGTATACTTTTTATGAATCCTGGCTTGACCTATTCAAGTAGCTGAAAGCCTGTCACCACCTCTAGAAACAAGATTCACACCAATCCAATTCAAATCATTTTTTCCAAAGGAATATGTTCTGGCCGGTCGAAAATGCATCTCACAAAAATAGACATTTAAAAATATACTTTGCAGTTTCAGAACACTAACATGTCTGTGAAGTGTACACAAGTAAAATGGGACCGTTTCAAAGTAACTAATCCCTCATAAACTTCTGAGAGGAAGCATGTAATAAATCTACCTAATTTTCTGGAAAAGATAGAGGGAGGATTTTTGTTATCACCTCAGATGGGACTCGAACCCACAATCCCTGGCTTAGGAGGCCAGTGCCTTATCCATTAGGCCACTGAGGCACACATGCATAGCTCTTTTCTAGAGGCATTATTTAAATGTATTCTATGGTCAGACACCGGTGTGTGCACACAGGGCATTTCTCACTTCTCTCTATAAGTAAACTTCCCATTTTCATCCTCTTCCATCCCCGACTTTAACGCTCTCTTCTATGCTATAATGGAGACTTTGCAATTTTAGCAAGTGGAGAGAAATTGGAGAACCACTTTCGACTCCACACTTCTTCTTCACTTACTTCTTTTCTCAATATACTGGGCTTAGAAAATGGTATCAAGCCATCCTTATCATCAGTAGGACACGGAAAGAGGCACTAAGTCTCCTAACCAAGTTCAACCACACTCTGCAACTTAACCATTGCACTACAAATTAGGCAACGGGGGCATCAGCAAAGGCAGCCAATGTGCCGATCCTTTATACATTTTGTGTAGTACTTTTCTTACTCGGAGGCAAAATCAGCACTTTAACTGCCCAAATCATACAGATTTTACACATGTAGCACTCTATGCACACATAGGCACACACCTTGCAGTTCTTCTACACACACTTAAGCTAAAAACCCATTCTGTCACGTCAAAATTCTGCAAACCTATTACATATTCAGTGCGTCGGCATAGAAGCACTTTTTAATGCCACTAAAATGCACAAGTAGTTAGACTGAAGATGCAACCTGAATGAGTTTACAGTATGTACTCCACTTTATTAATGATTAGTAATGAGAAAGTGAGGACTGCAAGAGTATTGGAAAATACTTTTTCCACTCTGAATGTAAAGCAGATTGTGTGACCATTGGCCAAAAACGACCACGAAGGGACTCGAACGCTCAATCTTCTGATCCGAAGTCAGACGCTTTATCCATTAGTCCACGCGGTCATCCGTCCACCTGAGATGATTTTTATCATGTAGATGGTATGCATGGATGGAGAACATATTATTGAAAGGTATTCAGGTTTACATCCCATAGTGTTCTTTCAGCTCTTTTCGCTGGAAGCACTTTTTTGGAATCTATATATTGAGAATTTTATGAGTACGATATGCTTTTGTTTTCCTTTTTCCATACAAACCTCTTTCCTCATGAGTTTAAAGCTCATTTGTATTCTCTACATAGCTCTGGAAGTTTCCAGACGTGGAGTGAAACTGTTTTGAAAGTAGGACAAATTGCTCCTTCCTGCATATGCTAATTTTTCACACTCACATAGGTTGTATACATTTTATGTATCCTGGCTTGACCTATTCAAGTAGCTGAAAGCCTGTCACCACCTCTAGAAACAAGATTCACACCAATCCAATTCAAATCATTTTTTCCAAAGGAATATGTTCTGGCCGGTCGAAAATGCATCTCACAAAAATAGGCATTTAAAAATATACTTTGCAGTTTCAGAACCCTAACATGACTGTGAAGAGTACACAAGTAAAACAGGACAGTTTCAAAGTACCTAATCCCTCATAAACTTCTGAGAGGAAGCATGTAATAAATCTACCTAATTTTCTGGAGAAGAAATAGGGAGGATTTTTGTTATCACCTCAGATGGGACTTGAACCCACAATCCCTGGCTTAGGAGGCCAGTGCCTTATCCATTAGGCCACTGAGGAACACATGCATAGCTCTTTTCTAGAGGCATTATTTAAATGTATTCTATGGTCAGACACCGGTGTGTGCACACAGGGCATTTCTCACTTCTCTCTATAAGTAAACTTCCCATTTTCATCCTCTTCCATCCCCGACTTTAACGCTCTCTTCTATGCTATAATGGAGACTTTGCAATTTTAGCAAGTGGAGAGAAATTGGAGAACCACTTTCGACTCCACACTTCTTCTTCACTTACTTCTTTTCTCAATATACTGGGCTTAGAAAATGGTATCAAGCCATCCTTATCATCAGTAGGACACGGAAAGAGGCACTAAGTCTCCTAACCAAGTTCAACCACACTCTGCAACTTAACCATTGCACTACAAATTAGGCAACGGGGGCATCAGCAAAGGCAGCCAATGTGCCGATCCTTTATACATTTTGTGTAGTACTTTTCTTACTCGGAGGCAAAATCTGCACTTTAACTGCCCAAATCATACAGATTTTACACATGTAGCACTCTATGCACACATAGGCACACACCTTGCAGTTCTTCTACACACACTTAAGCTAAAAACCCATTCTGTCACGTCAAAATTCTGCAAACCTATTACATATTCAGTGCGTCGGCATAGAAGCACTTTTTAATGCCACTAAAATGCACAAGTAGTTAGACTGAAGATGCAACCTGAATGAGTTTACAGTATGTACTCCACTTTATTAATGATTAGTACTGAGAAAGTGAGGACTACAAGAGTATTGGAAAAGACTTTTTCCACTCTGAATGTAAAGCAGATTGTGTGACCATTTTCCAAAAACGACCACGAAGGGACTCGAACCCTCAATCTTCTCATCCGAAGTCAGACGCCTTATCCATTAGGCCACGCGGTCATCCGTCCACCTGAGATGATTTTTATCATGTAGGTGGTATGCATGGATGGAGAACATATTATTGAACGGTATTCAGGTTTACATCCCATAGTGTTCTTTCAGCTCTTTTCGCTGGAAGCACTTTTTTAGAATCTATATATTGAGTATTTTATGAGTACGATATGCTTTTGTTTTCCTTTTTGCATACAAACCTCTTTCCTCATGAGTTTAAAGCTCATTTGTATTCTCTACATAGCTCTAGAAGTTTCCAGACGTGGAGTGAAACTGTTTTGAAAGTAGGACAAATTGCTCCTTCCTGCATATGCTAATTTTTCACACTCACATAGGTTGTATACTTTTTATGAATCCTGGCTTGACCTATTCAAGTAGCTGAAAGCCTGTCACCACCTCTAGAAACAAGATTCACACCAATCCAATTCAAATCATTTTTTCCAAAGGAATATGTTCTGGCCGGTCGAAAATGCATCTCACAAAAATAGGCATTTAAAAATATACTTTGCAGTTTCAGAACACTAACATGTCTGTGAAGTGTACACAAGTAAAATGGGACCGTTTTAAAGTAACTAATCCCTCATAAACTTCTGAGAGGAAGCATGTAATAAATCTACCTAATTTTCTGGAAAAGATAGAGGGAGGATTTTTGTTATCACCTCAGATGGGACTCGAACCCACAATCCCTGGCTTAGGAGGCCAGAGCCTTATCCATTAGGCCACTGAGGCACACATGCATAGCTCTTTTCTAGAGGCATTATTTAAATGTATTCTATGGTCAGACACCGGTGTGTGCACACAGGGCATTTCTCACTTCTCTCTATAAGTAAACTTCCCATTTTCATCCTCTTCCATCCCCGACTTTAACGCTCTCTTCTATGCTATAATGGAGACTTTGCAATTTTAGCAAGTGGAGAGAAATTGGAGAACCACTTTCGACTCCACACTTCTTCTTCACTTACTTCTTTTCTCAATATACTGGGCTTAGAAAATGGTATCAAGCCATCCTTATCATCAGTAGGACACGGAAAGAGGCACTAAGTCTCCTAACCAAGTTCAACCACACTCTGCAACTTAACCATTGCACTACAAATTAGGCAACGGGGGCATCAGCAAAGGCAGCCAATGTGCCGATCCTTTATACATTTTGTGTAGTACTTTTCTTACTCGGAGGCAAAATCAGCACTTTAACTGCCCAAATCATACAGATTTTACACATGTAGCACTCTATGCACACATAGGCACACACCTTGCAGTTCTTCTACACACACTTAAGCTAAAAACCCATTCTGTCACGTCAAAATTCTGCAAACCTATTACATATTCAGTGCGTCGGCATAGAAGCACTTTTTAATGCCACTAAAATGCACAAGTAGTTAGACTGAAGATGAAACCTGAATGAGTTTACAGTATGTACTCCACTTTATTAATGATTAGTAATGAGAAAGTGAGGACTGCAAGAGTATTGGAAAATACTTTTTCCACTCTGAATGTAAAGCAGATTGTGTGACCATTGGCCAAAAACGACCACGAAGGGACTCGAACGCTCAATCTTCTGATCCGAAGTCAGACGCTTTATCCATTAGTCCACGCGGTCATCCGTCCACCTGAGATGATTTTTATCATGTAGATGGTATGCATGGATGGAGAACATATTATTGAAAGGTATTCAGGTTTACATCCCATAGTGTTCTTTCAGCTCTTTTGGCTGGAAGCACTTTTTTGGAATCTATATATTGAGAATTTTATGAGTACGATATGCTTTTGTTTTCCTTTTTCCATACAAACCTCTTTCCTCATGAGTTTAAAGCTCATTTGTATTCTCTACATAGCTCTGGAAGTTTCCAGACGTGGAGTGAAACTGTTTTGAAAGTAGGACAAATTGCTCCTTCCTGCATATGCTAATTTTTCACACTCACATAGGTTGTATACATTTTATGTATCCTGGCTTGACCTATTCAAGTAGCTGAAAGCCTGTCACCACCTCTAGAAACAAGATTCACACCAATCCAATTCAAATCATTTTTTCCAAAGGAATATGTTCTGGCCGGTCGAAAATGCATCTCACAAAAATAGACATTTAAAAATATACTTTGCAGTTTCAGAACACTAACATGTCTGTGAAGTGTACACAAGTAAAATGGGACCGTTTCAAAGTAACTAATCCCTCATAAACTTCTGAGAGGAAGCATGTAATAAATCTACCTAATTTTCTGGAAAAGATAGAGGGAGGATTTTTGTTATCACCTCAGATGGGACTCGAACCCACAATCCCTGGCTTAGGAGGCCAGTGCCTTATCCATTAGGCCACTGAGGCACACATGCATAGCTCTTTTCTAGAGGCATTATTTAAATGTATTCTATGGTCAGACACCGGTGTGTGCACACAGGGCATTTCTCACTTCTCTCTATAAGTAAACTTCCCATTTTCATCCTCTTCCATCCCCGACTTTAACGCTCTCTTCTATGCTATAATGGAGACTTTGCAATTTTAGCAAGTGGAGAGAAATTGGAGAACCACTTTCGACTCCACACTTCTTCTTCACTTACTTCTTTTCTCAATATACTGGGCTTAGAAAATGGTATCAAGCCATCCTTATCATCAGTAGGACACGGAAAGAGGCACTAAGTCTCCTAACCAAGTTCAACCACACTCTGCAACTTAACCATTGCACTACAAATTAGGCAACGGGGGCATCAGCAAAGGCAGCCAATGTGCCGATCCTTTATACATTTTGTGTAGTACTTTTCTTACTCGGAGGCAAAATCAGCACTTTAACTGCCCAAATCATACAGATTTTACACATGTAGCACTCTATGCACACATAGGCACACACCTTGCAGTTCTTCTACACACACTTAAGCTAAAAACCCATTCTGTCACGTCAAAATTCTGCAAACCTATTACATATTCAGTGCGTCGGCATAGAAGCACTTTTTTTTTTTTTTTTTTTTTTTTTTTTTTAAGTTTTTTAGATAATTTTATCAAGAAAAAAAGTCAATGAAGGATAGGAACAAAGGAGACTCGAGTCCGCAAGATAGCCTCACCACACGGGAGAGCAGCAACAGCAGTAAGAACAACAATTGAAGTAAAAACTCAAACAGTGAGGCGGTGCAGAAATATAAAAGGATAGTCACATGAGCAAGTACGCACCCCTCCGGAGCCGCCCCCACTCGATCCACCCCACACCCGGACCCCGAATCGAAGAAAGTAGAACGCAGAGACATAAAGGAAAAAAGGCCCATAGAACTAATTAAGAACAGAGTATTACCCCCCCACCCTACACCAATGCGGAGGCTACGGCCTACCCCCCCCCCAGCATAGTGCCTGTCGCCCAATGAACCCGAAATATAGAGGAGAAAGAAAGTAGGAATAGAGGAAAGAAAGTAAGAAAACAGAAAAGAAGGCGGGGAGGAGCCCACGGGACACCAGAGCGCCCCAAACCATCAGCCAATCATGGCCCCCACACACTGAGAGCCCACTACGCCAAAAAACGGCATGCGAAGATACCATGGCACCACAGTGTAAGCGAAGGGATACAAGTCGCAACAGTGCGCGCATAACATACATACAGTTCCAGTCCCAGGCCAGCCCGTCCATAAACCATGACAATAGAAATCAGTCTAGCCCTGGCCCGATCGCGGGCTTGGGATTAAACCAGCCCCTGCATGAAGGCCCCGTGTCCCGAACAAACAAAAACAAGATGGTCGCTTGTGAAAGGATGGTGAAGTAGGATCACGAAATGGCCGCCGCCCATCGATTAAGGTCCCTCTTTGCACCACATAAAATCCAAACCTGGCAAGTAAGGTACAGGAGTTCCACAAAAAGTCAGCAGTGGGCCACCGCGAACGGTTCCTCGAAGCCGTTAGGCATCTCTCAACAGGATAGTCCAGTGGACGCGGTGAGGCAGGCAACAATGAAGCAGGCAGCCATGACCAGGGGGACAAAGCATCCGCAGTTGAGGTGTAGAGCGGTGTACCCTGGGCGCCGGGAGCGCCAGGTGAAGGCACCAGTGTAACACAGTCACACACCGCCGTTGCGTCCCCGCAAGCGGACAAAAGCACCGGGAGACCCACGCCCTGTAGATGGCACACAGTGCGCTCACGACCCGCGGCCGACAGTATGGGGTCAAACCGCTCACTCAGCGCCTGCAGGCCAGCGCACATCTGTAGTTGGAAGTCCCGCAGGGCAGCCAGAACGGAGCCGCATGTAAGCGGAGGCTGGGCCCCCACAGCGGCAGCAATCCGGGACGGCACCGTGGAGCTGGTGTCCGGAAGAGGGGGGGCGAAGTGGGCAGCAGGCGAGACCGGAGTATCGCCCCCCAGCCGCAAGCAGGCACTAAACGCCATGTTTTGCCGCTATACGGTGCAATGGCCGGGGGGGGGGGTCGTAGCAAGGAGTCAATTCCCCTCAGGTCTACGCCGCAACGGGAAAGGCCAACAGTCGCTTCTCTTCTCGCAGGTTCCCTCCGCCGCTGGCTAGGCAATAGGTGAAGGGGGCAGCTGCCTCCCACAGCGCGGTCCTCAGAGCGGGGCAGGGGACCCGCCGCACCGGGGCCCACCCCACAGCTCCAGCCAGTCCGGCACAGGGTGCAGAAGGTGTCCGGCCGTCCCTCTCCGGGCTCGTCCGGCAACGATCCGTGGTGCGAGGTGAAATCGGGACCGCGGGGCTCAGGTTAGCGCTAGCTGGTCCGGCAACTGCGGAGCCTCCAGGGGGCCAGCAAAGGCCGTAATGGCGCAGGGTTTCAGTGCAGAGGACAAAAGCACCCAGAACTCGGGCATCCGGGCGGGCTGAGACTCCGGGAAAGCGGCAGCGCGGTCAGCGCGTCTTCGCACACGTTGCACCTCGAAAATCGGCGAGGATGGGCATCAGGATAGTAGTCCGAGGCCACGGACCGACGGAGCCGGGCGCTCAAGCGTCTGCTCCGGTCGCCATCTTGGCTCCTCCCTCATAGAAGCACTTTTTAATGCCACTAAAATGCACAAGTAGTTAGACTGAAGATGCAACCTGAATGAGTTTACAGTATGTACTCCACTTTATTAATGATTAGTAATGAGAAAGTGAGGACTGCAAGAGTATTGGAAAATACTTTTTCCACTCTGAATGTAAAGCAGATTGTGTGACCATTGGCCAAAAACGACCACGAAGGGACTCGAACGCTCAATCTTCTGATCCGAAGTCAGACGCTTTATCCATTAGTCCACGCGGTCATCCGTCCACCTGAGATGATTTTTATCATGTAGATGGTATGCATGGATGGAGAACATATTATTGAAAGGTATTCAGGTTTACATCCCATAGTGTTCTTTCAGCTCTTTTCGCTTGAAGCACTTTTTTGGAATCTATATATTGAGAATTTTATGAGTACGATATGCTTTTGTTTTCCTTTTTCCATACAAACCTCTTTCCTCATGAGTTTAAAGCTCATTTGTATTCTCTACATAGCTCTGGAAGTTTCCAGACGTGGAGTGAAACTGTTTTGAAAGTAGGACAAATTGCTCCTTCCTGCATATGCTAATTTTTCACACTCACATAGGTTGTATACATTTTATGTATCCTGGCTTGACCTATTCAAGTAGCTGAAAGCCTGTCACCACCTCTAGAAACAAGATTCACACCAATCCAATTCAAATCATTTTTTCCAAAGGAATATGTTCTGGCCGGTCGAAAATGCATCTCACAAAAATAGGCATTTAAAAATATACTTTGCAGTTTCAGAACCCTAACATGACTGTGAAGTGTACACAAGTAAAACAGGACAGTTTCAAAGTACCTAATCCCTCATAAACTTCTGAGAGGAAGCATGTAATAAATCTACCTAATTTTCTGGAGAAGAAATAGGGAGGATTTTTGTTATCACCTCAGATGGGACTTGAACCCACAATCCCTGGCTTAGGAGGCCAGTGCCTTATCCATTAGGCCACTGAGGCACACATGCATAGCTCTTTTCTAGAGGCATTATTTAAATGTATTCTATGGTCAGACACCGGTGTGTGCACACAGGGCATTTCTCACTTCTCTCTATAAGTAAACTTCCCATTTTCATCCTCTTCCATCCCCGACTTTAACGCTCTCTTCTATGCTATAATGGAGACTTTGCAATTTTAGCAAGTGGAGAGAAATTGGAGAACCACTTTCGACTCCACACTTCTTCTTCACTTACTTCTTTTCTCAATATACTGGGCTTAGAAAATGGTATCAAGCCATCCTTATCATCAGTAGGACACGGAAAGAGGCACTAAGTCTCCTAACCAAGTTCAACCACACTCTGCAACTTAACCATTGCACTACAAATTAGGCAACGGAGGCATCAGCAAAGGCAGCCAATGTGCCGATCCTTTATACATTTTTTGTAGTACTTTTATTACTCAGAGGCAAATTCAGCACTTTAACTGCCCAAATCATACAGACTTTACACATGTAGCACTCTATGCACACATAGGCACACACCTTGCAGTTCTTCTACACACACTTAAGCTAAAAACCCATTCTGTCACGTCAAAATTCTGCAAACCTATTACATATTCAGTGCGTCGGCATAGAAGCACTTTTTAATGCCACTAAAATGCACAAGTAGTTAGACTGAAGATGCAACCTGAATGAGTTTACAGTATGTACTCCACTTTATTAATGATTAGTACTGAGAAAGTGAGGACTACAAGAGTATTGGAAAAGACTTTTTCCACTCTGAATGTAAAGCAGATTGTGTGACCATTTTCCAAAAACGACCACAAAGGGACTCGAACCCTCAATCTTCTCATCCGAAGTCAGACGCCTTATCCATTAGGCCACGCGGTCATCCGTGCACCTGAAATGATTTTTATCATGTAGGTGGTATGCATGGATGGAGAACATATTATTGAACGGTATTCAGGTTTACATCCCATAGTGTTCTTTCAGCTCTTTTCGCTGGAAGCACTTTTTTAGAATCTATATATTGAGTATTTTATGAGTACGATATGCTTTTGTTTTCCTTTTTGCATACAAACCTCTTTCCTCATGAGTTTAAAGCTCATTTGTATTCTCTACATAGCTCTGGAAGTTTCCAGACGTGGAGTGAAACTGTTTTGAAAGTAGGACAAATTGCTCCTTCCTGCATATGCTAATTTTTCACACTCACATAGGTTGTATACTTTTTATGAATCCTGGCTTGACCTATTCAAGTAGCTGAAAGCCTGTCACCACCTCTAGAAACAAGATTCACACCAATCCAATTCAAATCATTTTTTCCAAAGGAATATGTTCTGGCTGGTCGAAAATGCATCTCACAAAAATAGGCATTTAAAAATATACTTTGCAGTTTCAGAACACTAACATGTCTGTGAAGTGTACACAAGTAAAATGGGACCGTTTTAAAGTAACTAATCCCTCATAAACTTCTGAGAGGAAGCATGTAATAAATCTACCTAATTTTCTGGAAAAGATAGAGGGAGGATTTTTGTTATCACCTCAGATGGGACTCGAACCCACAATCCCTGGCTTAGGAGGCCAGTGCCTTATCCATTAGGACACTGAGGCACACATGCATAGCTCTTTTCTAGAGGCATTATTTAAATGTATTCTATGGTCAGACACCGGTGTGTGCACACAGGGCATTTCTCACTTCTCTCTATAAGTAAACTTCCCATTTTCATCCTCTTCCATCCCCGACTTTAACGCTCTCTTCTATGCTATAATGGAGACTTTGCAAATTTAGCAAGTGGAGAGAAATTGGAGAACCACTTTCGACTCCACACTTCTTCTTCACTTACTTCTTTTCTCAATATACTGGGCTTAGAAAATGGTATCAAGCCATCCTTATCATCAGTAGGACACGGAAAGAGGCACTAAGTCTCCTAACCAAGTTCAACCACACTCTGCAACTTAACCATTGCACTACAAATTAGGCAACGGGGGCATCAGCAAAGGCAGCCAATGTGCCGATCCTTTATACATTTTGTGTAGTACTTTTCTTACTCGGAGGCAAAATCAGCACTTTAACTGCCCAAATCATACAGATTTTACACATGTAGCACTCTATGCACACATAGGCACACACCTTGCAGTTCTTCTACACACACTTAAGCTAAAAACCCATTCTGTCACGTCAAAATTCTGCAAACCTATTACATATTCAGTGCGTCGGCATAGAAGCACTTTTTAATGCCACTAAAATGCACAAGTAGTTAGACTGAAGATGCAACCTGAATGAGTTTACAGTATGTACTCCACTTTATTAATGATTAGTAATGAGAAAGTGAGGACTGCAAGAGTATTGGAAAATACTTTTTCCACTCTGAATGTAAAGCAGATTGTGTGACCATTGGCCAAAAACGACCACGAAGGGACTCGAACGCTCAATCTTCTGATCCGAAGTCAGACGCTTTATCCATTAGTCCACGCGGTCATCCGTCCACCTGAGATGATTTTTATCATGTAGATGGTATGCATGGATGGAGAACATATTATTGAAAGGTATTCAGGTTTACATCCCATAGTGTTCTTTCAGCTCTTTTGGCTGGAAGCACTTTTTTGGAATCTATATATTGAGAATTTTATGAGTACGATATGCTTTTGTTTTCCTTTTTCCATACAAACCTCTTTCCTCATGAGTTTAAAGCTCATTTGTATTCTCTACATAGCTCTGGAAGTTTCCAGACGTGGAGTGAAACTGTTTTGAAAGTAGGACAAATTGCTCCTTCCTGCATATGCTAATTTTTCACACTCACATAGGTTGTATACATTTTATGTATCCTGGCTTGACCTATTCAAGTAGCTGAAAGCCTGTCACCACCTCTAGAAACAAGATTCACACCAATCCAATTCAAATCATTTTTTCCAAAGGAATATGTTCTGGCCGGTCGTAAATGCATCTCACAAAAATAGGCATTTAAAAATCTACTTTGCAGTTTCAGAACACTAACATGACTGTGAAGTGTACACAAGTAAAATGGGACCGTTTCAAAGTACCTAATCCCTCATAAACTTATGAGAGGAAGAATGTAATAAATCTACCTAATATTCTGGAAAAGAAAGTGGGAGGATTTTTGTTATCACCTCAGATGGGACTTGAACCCACAATCCCTGGCTTAGGAGGCCAGTGCCTTATCCATTAGGCCACTGAGGCACACATGCATAGCACTTTTCTAGAGGCATTATTTAAATGTATTCTATGGTCAGACACCGGTGTGTGCACACAGGGCATTTCTCACTTCTCTCTATAAGTAAACTTCCCATTTTCATCCTCTTCCATCCCCGACTTTAACGCTCTCTTCTATGCTATAATGGAGACTTTGCAATTTTAGCAAGTGGAGAGAAATTGGAGAACCACTTTCGACTCCACACTTCTTCTTCACTTACTTCTTTTCTCAATATACTGGGCTAAGAAAATGGTATCAAGCAATCCTTATCATCAGTAGGACACGGAAAGAGGGACTAAGTCTCCTAACCAAGTTCAACCACACTCTGCAACTTAACCATTGCACTACAAATTAGGCAACGGGGGCATCAGCAAAGGCAGCCAATGTGCCGATCCTTTATACATTTTGTGTAGTACTTTTCTTACTCGGAGGCAAAATCAGCACTTTAACTGGCCAAATCATACAGATTTTACACATGTAGCACTCTATGCACACATAGGCACACACCTTGCAGTTCTTCTACACACACTTAAGCTAAAAACCCATTCTGTCACGTCAAAATTCTGCAAACCTATTACATATTCAGTGCGTCGGCATAGAAGCACTTTTTAATGCCACTAAAATGCACAAGTAGTTAGACTGAAGATGCAACCTGAATGAGTTTACAGTATGTACTCCACTTTATTAATGATTAGTAATGAGAAAGTGAGGACTACAAGAGTATTGGAAAATACTTTTTCCACTCTGAATGTAAAGCAGATTGTGTGACCATTGGCCAAAAACGACCACGAAGGGACTCGAACCCTCAAACTTCTGATCCGAAGTCAGACGCCTTATCCATTAGGCCACGCGGTCATCCGTCCACCTGAGATGATTTTTATCATGTAGGTGGTATGCATGGATGGAGAACATATTATTGAAAGGTATTCAGGTTTACATCCCATAGTGTTCTTTCAGCTCTTTTCGCTGGAAGCACTTTTTTGGAATCTATATATTGAGAATTTTATGAGTACGATATGCTTTTGTTTTCCTTTTTGCATACAAACCTCTTTCCTCATGAGTTTAAAGCTCATTTGTATTCTCTACATAGCTCTGGAAGTTTCCAGACGTGGAGTGAAACTGTTTTGAAAGTAGGACAAATTGCTCCTTCCTGCATATGCTAATTTTTCACACTCACATAGGTTGTATACTTTTTATGAATCCTGGCTTGACCTATTCAAGTAGCTGAAAGCCTGTCACCACCTCTAGAAACAAGATTCACACCAATCCAATTCAAATCATTTTTTCCAAAGGAATATGTTCTGGCCGGTCGAAAATGCATCTCACAAAAATAGACATTTAAAAATATACTTTGCAGTTTCAGAACACTAACATGTCTGTGAAGTGTACACAAGTAAAATGGGACCGTTTCAAAGTAACTAATCCCTCATAAACTTCTGAGAGGAAGCATGTAATAAATCTACCTAATTTTCTGGAAAAGATAGAGGGAGGATTTTTGTTATCACCTCAGATGGGACTCGAACCCACAATCCCTGGCTTAGGAGGCCAGTGCCTTATCCATTAGGCCACTGAGGCACACATGCATAGCTCTTTTCTAGAGGCATTATTTAAATGTATTCTATGGTCAGACACCGGTGTGTGCACACAGGGCATTTCTCACTTCTCTCTATAAGTAAACTTCCCATTTTCATCCTCTTCCATCCCCGACTTTAACGCTCTCTTCTATGCTATAATGGAGACTTTGCAATTTTAGCAAGTGGAGAGAAATTGGAGAACCACTTTCGACTCCACACTTCTTCTTCACTTACTTCTTTTCTCAATATACTGGGCTTAGAAAATGGTATCAAGCCATCCTTATCATCAGTAGGACACGGAAAGAGGCACTAAGTCTCCTAACCAAGTTCAACCACACTCTGCAACTTAACCATTGCACTACAAATTAGGCAACGGGGGCATCAGCAAAGGCAGCCAATGTGCCGATCCTTTATACATTTTGTGTAGTACTTTTCTTACTCGGAGGCAAAATCAGCACTTTAACTGCCCAAATCATACAGATTTTACACATGTAGCACTCTATGCACACATAGGCACACACCTTGCAGTTCTTCTACACACACTTAAGCTAAAAACCCATTCTGTCACGTCAAAATTCTGCAAACCTATTACATATTCAGTGCGTCGGCATAGAAGCACTTTTTAATGCCACTAAAATGCACAAGTAGTTAGACTGAAGATGCAACCTGAATAAGTTTACAGTATGTACTCCACTTTATTAATGATTAGTAATGAGAAAGTGAGGACTGCAAGAGTATTGGAAAATACTTTTTCCACTCTGAATGTAAAGCAGATTGTGTGACCATTGGCCAAAAACGACCACGAAGGGACTCGAACGCTCAATCTTCTGATCCGAAGTCAGACGCTTTATCCATTAGTCCACGCGGTCATCCGTCCACCTGAGATGATTTTTATCATGTAGATGGTATGCATGGATGGAGAACATATTATTGAAAGGTATTCATGTTTACATCCCATAGTGTTCTTTCAGCTCTTTTCGCTGGAAGCACTTTTTTGGAATCTATATATTGAGAATTTTATGAGTACGATATGCTTTTGTTTTCCTTTTTCCATACAAACCTCTTTCCTCATGAGTTCAAAGCTCATTTGTATTCTCTACATAGCTCTGGAAGTTTCCAGACGTGGAGTGAAACTGTTTTGAAAGTAGGACAAATTGCTCCTTCCTGCATATGCTAATTTTTCACACTCACATAGGTTGTATACATTTTATGTATCCTGGCTTGACCTATTCAAGTAGCTGAAAGCCTGTCACCACCTCTAGAAACAAGATTCACACCAATCCAATTCAAATCATTTTTTCCAAAGGAATAAGTTCTGGCCGGTCGAAAATGCATCTCACAAAAATAGGCATTTAAAAATATACTTTGCAGTTTCAGAACCCTAACATGACTGTGAAGTGTACACAAGTAAAACAGGACAGTTTCAAAGTACCTAATCCCTCATAAACTTCTGAGAGGAAGCATGTAATAAATCTACCTAATTTTCTGGAGAAGAAATAGGGAGGATTTTTGTTATCACCTCAGATGGGACTTGAACCCACAATCCCTGGCTTGGGAGGCCAGTGCCTTATCCATTAGGCCACTGAGGCACACATGCATAGCTCTTTTCTAGAGGCATTATTTAAATGTATTCTATGGTCAGACACCGGTGTGTGCACACAGGGCATTTCTCACTTCTCTCTATAAGTAAACTTCCCATTTTCATCCTCTTCCATCCCCGACTTTAACGCTCTCTTCTATGCTATAATGGAGACTTTGCAATTTTAGCAAGTGGAGAGAAATTGGAGAACCACTTTCGACTCCACACTTCTTCTTCACTTACTTCTTTTCTCAATATACTGGGCTTAGAAAATGGTATCAAGCCATCCTTATCATCAGTAGGACACGGAAAGAGGCACTAAGTCTCCTAACCAAGTTCAACCACACTCTGCAACTTAACCATTGCACTACAAATTAGGCAACGGGGGCATCAGCAAAGGCAGCCAATGTGCCCATCCTTTATACATTTTGTGTAGTACTTTTCTTACTCGGAGGCAAAATCAGCACTTTAACTGCCCAAATCATACAGATTTTACACATGTAGCACTCTATGCACACATAGGCACACACCTTGCAGTTCTTCTACACACACTTAAGCTAAAAACCCATTCTGTCACGTCAAAATTCTGCAAACCTATTACATATTCAGTGCGTCGGCATAGAAGCACTTTTTAATGCCACTAAAATGCACAAGTAGTTAGACTGAAGATGCAACCTGAATGAGTTTACAGTATGTACTCCACTTTATTAATGATTAGTAATGAGAAAGTGAGGACTACAAGAGTATTGGAAAATACTTTTTCCACTCTGAATGTAAAGCAGATTGTGTGACCATTGGCCAAAAACGACCACGAAGGGACTCGAACCCTCAAACTTCTGATCCGAAGTCAGACGCCTTATCCATTAGGCCACGCGGTAATCCGTCCACCTGAGGTGATTTTTATCATGTAGGTGGTATGCATGGATGGAGAACATATTATTGAAAGGTATTCAGGTTTACATCCCATAGTGTTCTTTCAGCTCTTTTCGCTGGAAGCACTTTTTTGGAATCTATATATTGAGAATTTTATGAGTACGATATGCTTTTGTTTTCCTTTTTCCATACAAACCTCTTTCCTCATGAGCTTAAAGCTCATTTGTATGCTCTACATAGCTCTGGACGTTTCCAGACGTGGAGTGAAACTGTTTTGAAAGTAGTACAAATTGCTCCTTCCTGCATATGCTAATTTTTCACACTCACATAGGTTGTATAAGTTTTATGAATCCTGGCTTGACCTATTCAAGTAGCTGAAAGCCTGTCACCACCTCTAGAAACAAGATTCACACCAATCCAATTCATATCATTTTTTCCAAAGGAATATGTTCTGGCCGGTCGAAAATGCATCTCACAAAAATAGGCATTTAAAAATCTACTTTGCAGTTTCAGAACACTAACATGACTGTGAAGTGTACACAAGTAAAATGGGACCGTTTCAAAGTACCTAATCCCTCATAAACTTCTGAGAGGAAGCATGTAATAAATCTACCTAATTTTCTGGAAAAGAAAGAGGGAGGATTTTTGTTATCACCTCAGATGGGACTTGAACCCACAATCCCTGGCTTAGGAGGCCAGTGCCTTATCCATTAGGCCACTGAGGCACACATACATAGGTCCTTTCTAGAGGCATTATTTAAATGTATTCTATGGTCAGACACCGGTGTGTGCACACAGGGCATTTCTCACTTCTCTCTATAAGTAAACTTCCCATTTTCATCCTCTTCCATCCCCGACTTTAACGCTCTCTTCTATGCTATAATGGAGACTTTGCAATTTTAGCAAGTGGAGAGAAATTGGAGAACCACTTTCGACTCCACACTTCTTCTTCACTTACTTCTTTTCTCAATATACTGGGCTAAGAAAATGGTATCAAGCCATCCTTATCATCAGTAGGACACGGAAAGAGGCACTAAGTCTCCTAACCAAGTTCAACCACCCTCTGCAACTTAACCATTGCACTACAAATTAGGCAACGGGGGCATCAGCAAAGGCAGCCAATGTGCCGATCCTTTATACATTTTGTGTAGTACTTTTCTTACTCGGAGGCAAAATCAGCACTTTAACTGCCCAAATCATACAGATTTTACACATGTACCACTCTATGCACACATAGGCACACACCTTGCAGTTCTTCTACACACACTTAAGCTAAAAACCCATTCTGTCACGTCAAAATTCTGCAAACCTATTACATATTCAGTGTGTCGGCATAGAAGCACTTTTTAATGCCACTAAAATGCACAAGTAGTTAGACTGAAGATGCAACCTGAATGAGTTTACAGTATGTACTCCACTTTATTAATGATTAGTAATGAGAAAGTGAGGACTACAAGAGTATTGGAAAATACTTTTTCCACTCTGAATGTAAAGCAGATTGTGTGACCATTGGCCAAAAACGACCACGAAGGGACTCGAACCCTCAAACTTCTGATCCGAAGTCAGATGCCTTATCCATTAGGCCACGCAGTGATCCGTCCACCTGAGATGATTTTTATCATGTAGGTGGTATGCATGGATGGAGAACATATTATTGAAAGGTATTCAGGTTTACATCCCATAGTGTTCTTTCAGCTCTTTTCGCTGGAAGCACTTTTTTGGAATCTATATATTGAGAATTTTATGAGTACGATATGCTTTTGTTTTCCTTTTTCCATACAAACCTCTTTCCTCATGAGTTTAAAGCTCATTTGTATGCTCTACATAGCTCTGGACGTTTCCAGACGTGGAGTGAAACAGTTTTGAAAGTAGTACAAATTGCTCCTTCCTGCATATGCTAATTTTTCACACTCACATAGGTTGTATAAGTTTTATGAATCCTGGCTTGACCTATTCAAGTAGCTGAAAGCCTGTCACCACCTCTAGAAACAAGATTCACACCAATCCAATTCATATCATTTTTTCCAAAGGAATATGTTCTGGCCGGTCGAAAATGCATCTCACAAAAATAGTCATTTAAAAATCTACTTTGCAGTTTCAGAACACTAACATGACTGTGAAGTGTACACAAGTAAAATGGGACCGTTTCAAAGTACCTAATCCCTCATAAACTTCTGAGAGGAAGCATGTAATAAATCTACCTAATTTTCTGGAAAAGAAAGAGGGAGGATTTTTGTTATCACCTCAGATGGGACTTAAACCCACAATCCCTGGCTTAGGAGGCCAGTGCCTTATCCATTAGGCCACTGAGGCACACATGCATAGGTCCTTTCTAGAGGCATTATTTAAATGTATTCTATGGTCAGACATCGGTGTGTGCACACAGGGCATTTCTCACTTCTCTCTATAAGTAAACTTCCCATTTTCATCCTCTTCCATCCCCGACTTTAACGCTCTCTTCTATGCTATAATGGAGACTTTGCAATTTTAGCAAGTGGAGAGAAATTGGAGAACCACTTTCGACTCCACACTTCTTCTTCACTTACTTCTTTTCTCAATATACTGGGCTTAGAAAATGGTATCAAGCCATCCTTATCATCAGTAGGACACGGAAAGAGGCACTAAGTCTCCTAACCAAGTTCAACCACACTCTGCAACTTAACCATTGCACTACAAATTAGGCAACGGGGGCATCAGCAAAGGCAGCCAATGTGCCGATCCTTTATACATTTTGTGTAGTACTTTTCTTACTCTGAGGCAAAATCAGCACTTTAACTGCCCAAATCATACAGATTTTACACATGTAGCACTCTATGCACACATAGGCACACACCTTGCAGTTCTTCTACACACACTTAAGCTAAAAACCCATTCTGTCACGTCAAAATTCTGCAAACCTATTACATATTCAGTGCGTCGGCATAGAAGCACTTTTTTTTTTTTTTTTTTTTTTTTGAAAACCTTTATTGACAGTTCAAGAAGAACAAGTATGGGCCTACAACCCCCCAGGGCCGGCCGCTAAGCAATCAGAACAATAACAACAAGTATAAACACAGGCAGCACTTCGGGGAGCAAAATCGTACTGCTAATACTGTGAACAGCGTAAGTAGGGCACCAGGAGAAAGAGGTTTTCATTTTATGATGAAACAAGGCAGAAGGATCAGGTGACAAGCAATTTTAAAAACAACGATCACGGATATGCGGAGTAATGAACGTTAGCGATTTACAGCAATCTATTCGGTCAATGGCGCAAACACAAGAACATCAGGATGGGGAAACACATAGTATACAGTTGCGCCCGCAGTCACCCGCCAGAACTCCCCAAGAACACCCCGGAAGTTGTGAACACATGGAACGGCAACGAGGCATAGCAAAAGGAGGTGTATCACGCTGATCCCAGAAAAGAAAACAAAAAGAATCAGAGAAGAAAAAGGAGGCCATGGAAAAAAAGATGAAAGAATACAGAATCCCCTCCCCCAACCCCCCACCCTGCACCTCTGCAGATGAGTACGGCCCCCCCCCCCAGCAGTGTGCCTGTCGCCCTGGAACCAGACCCGAAATATAGGAGAATAGGGAAAAAGAAGTAGGAAAGGACCCCCACCAGACGGGGGGGTAGAGAAAGTATTTATAAACTGGAGGAGGGCCTTCATAACAGACCCCCGGCTTCTCCCTCCCGCACGGTAAGGTTCCCCTAAAGTGAACAAGGAACAGCACAAAAACAATCTTCTCAAACCTCGATGGGGAGCATTATGCACCTATTGTGCCAGTAGCCATGTCAGGAGAGCACACCACCCCAAGCCCACCCGTCCACTAGGCGACCACCCCCGAGGGGCTAGCCTCATCCCTGACCACTCTTTGGAATTCTGCCCATGCCAACCCCTCGACCCAGCACCATACCCAATGTTCCTAGGCAGAGGAATGTCCAACAACAACAGAGAAGCGACGCACACAGGTGGGGTGGAAGTCTCTGAGCATCAACACAGTCCGCCGCTTGAGGAAACAGGCTTCCCAGTGCTGCCCTAGGATCTGCTCTGCACGCAAGGTTCAGGAAGGCAGAAGCAGCCAAAGCAGACATTAGTTGCTGGAGTTGTCTCTGGGTCGCAGGAGGGCATGCACGGGATGAGGCCACCACATCCCACTCAGGTCCGACGCCTCCGGGACAGATCAGGCCCTCAGAAGGTCGAACACACTGTAGCATACTGGCCGGGGCGTCCAGTCGTACACTAACCTCAGGGGTGGCCGCCACAGCGTCCTCCTGCGCGCAGTGTGGGTAGACTCTGTGTTCGTGCGGACAGGCGGGCCGCCACTGCCCCAACTCCGACGCCACACCATCGAGCTTACTCCCCAGGTTCACGAAACCATGAACCAAGGAGGAGTGAAGAGTACCAATAGCCTCGAGGAGGTCGCCGTACCCCAGCTCAGCTCTTTGTGATCTCGCCGCCACACTCTCAAAAATCGTACGCTCACAGGCCCGCTGCGGCCCAGCGGACAGGATGGTAGGCTTCATCGACCCAAGATGGCCGCCAAGTATGCCCGACCCTCACCGGGGCCGGGACCCCGGGACAAGCGTCGCGATGTCCACGTCGCGGGTGACCGGGTTTCGGGGCCAGGCAAAAAACTATCCGTGGTCACGGGCAACAGTCGTCCCCACCACGGACCAGCTCCCGTAGAAATCCGGGGGCGGCCCGCAATGATCGGGGCAGGATACGGACGGCGGCCGGGCAGCTCACCAGCAAGGCAGGGGCAGCCACCGGAGGATCTAAGATTTGCGCCCCCGGTCATGCACTCGGTCAGCTACACTGGGCAGTAGAAGTGACCACGCCGAGATGTAGGCCGAGTTTGGCACCGCTCCGGTGGGCCGACTCCACCCAGTCACCACCAGCCGCTGTTGTCGCACTGCCACCCGGCCACGGCGTCCACTCGATGTCCCGGCTCCAGGGTCGCACAGGCCGCAAGGTTCAGATGCAGTTTTCTCCGGCGATAGCACTGCTAGAAACCTCGGAGTCACACAGTCGGGAGCCCCTCTCCTTCAGAAACACGACCACGTAGCACAGGTTGAGGATCTCAGGCAGGATATTCGTGCGGGATGCGGAGGTTCATGGAGCCGGGAGTCTACGCTGCCGTCCCGGTCGCCATCTTGGCTCCTCCCAGAAGCACTTTTTAATGCCACTAAAATGCACAAGTAGTTAGACTGAAGATGCAACCTGTATGAGTTTACAGTATGTACTCCACTTTATTAATGATTAGTAATGAGAAAGTGAGGACTACAAGAGTATTGGAAAATACTTTTTCCACTCTGAATGTAAAGCAGATTGTGTGACCATTGGCCAAAAACGACCACGAAGGGCCTCGAACCCTCAAACTTCTGATCCGAAGTCAGACGCCTTATCCATTAGGCCACGCGGTCATCCGTCCACCTGAGATGATTTTTATCATGTAGGTGGTATGCATGGATGGAGAACATATTATTGAAAGGTATTCAGGTTTACATCCCATAGTGTTCTTTCAGCTCTTTTCGCTGGAAGCACTTTTTTGGAATCTATATATTGAGAATTTTATGAGTACGATATGCTTTTGTTTTCCTTTTTCCATACAAACCTCTTTCCTCATGAGTTTAAAGCTCATTTGTATTCTTTACATAGCTCTGGAAGTTTCCAGACGTGGAGTGAAACTGTTTTGAAAGTAGGACAAATTGCTCCTTCCTGCATATGCTAATTTTTCACACTCACATAGGTTGTATAAGTTTTATGAATCCTGGCTTGACCTATTCAAGTAGCTGAAAGCCTGTCACCACCTCTAGAAACAAGATTCACACCAATCCTATTCAAATCATTTTTTCCAAAGGAATATGTTCTGGCCGGTCGTAAATGCATCTCACAAAAATAGGCATTTAAAAATCTACTTTGCAGTTTCAGAACACTAACATGACTGTGAAGTGTACACAAGTAAAATGGGACCGTTTCAAAGTACCTAATCCCTCATAAACTTCTGAGAGGAAGCATGTAATAAATCTACCTAATATTCTGGAAAAGAAAGTGGGAGGATTTTTGTTATCACCTCAGATGGGACTTGAACCCACAATCCCTGGCTTAGGAGGCCAGTGCCTTATCCATTAGGCCACTGAGGCACACATGCATAGCACTTTTCTAGAGGCATTATTTAAATGTATTCTATGGTCAGACACCGGTGTGTGCACACAGGGCATTTCTCACTTCTCTCTATAAGTAAACTTCCCATTTTCATCCTCTTCCATCCCCGACTTTAACGCTCTCTTCTATGCTATAATGGAGACTTTGCAATTTTAGCAAGTGGAGAGAAATTGGAGAACCACTTTCGACTCCACACTTCTTCTTCACTTACTTCTTTTCTCAATATACTGGGCTAAGAAAATGGTATCAAGCAATCCTTATCATCAGTAGGACACGGAAAGAGGCACTAAGTCTCCTAACCAAGTTCAACCACACTCTGCAACTTAACCATTGCACTACAAATTAGGCAACGGGGGCATCAGCAAAGGCAGCCAATGTGCCGATCCTTTATACATTTTGTGTAGTACTTTTCTTACTCGGAGGCAAAATCAGCACTTTAACTGCCCAAATCATACAGATTTTACACATGTAGCACTCTATGCACACATAGGCTCACACCTTGCAGTTCTTCTACACACACTTAAGCTAAAAACCCATTCTGTCACGTCAAAATTCTGCAAACCTATTACATATTCAGTGCGTCGGCATAGAAGCACTTTTTAATGCCACTAAAATGCACAAGTAGTTAGACTGAAGATGCAACCTGAATGAGTTTACAGTATGTACTCCACTTTATTAATGATTAGTAATGAGAAAGTGAGGACTACAAGAGTATTGGAAAATACTTTTTCCACTCTGAATGTAAAGCAGATTGTGTGACCATTGGCCAAAAACGACCATGAAGGGACTCGAACCCTCAAACTTCTGATCCGAAGTCAGACGCCTTATCCATTAGGCCACGCGGTCATCCGTCCACCTGAGATGATTGTTATCATGTAGGTGGTATGCATGGATGGAGAACATATTATTGAAAGGTATTCAGGTTTACATCCCATAGTGTTCTTTCAGCTCTTTTCGCTGGAAGCACTTTTTTGGAATCTATATATTGAGAATTTTATGAGTACGATATGCTTTTGTTTTCCTTTTTCCATACAAACCTCTTTCCTCATGAGTTTAAAGCTCATTTGTATGTTCTACATAGCTCTGGACGTTTCCAGACGTGGAGTGAAACTGTTTTGAAAGTAGTACAAATTGCTCCTTCCTGCATATGCTAATTTTTCACACTCACATAGGTTGTATAAGTTTTATGAATCCTGGCTTGACCTATTCAAGTAGCTGAAAGCCTGTCACCACCTCTAGAAACAAGATTAACACCAATCCAATTCATATCATTTTTTCCAAAGGAATATGTTCTGGCCGGTCGAAAATGCATCTCACAAAAATAGGCATTTAAAAATCTACTTTGCAGTTTCAGAACACTAACATGACTGTGAAGTGTACACAAGTAAAATGGGACCGTTTCAAAGTACCTAATCCCTCATAAACTTCTGAGAGGAAGCATGTAATAAATCTACCTAATTTTCTGGAAAAGAAAGAGGGAGGATTTTTGTTATCACCTCAGATGGGACTTGAACCCACAATCCCTGGCTTAGGAGGCCAGTGCCTTATCCATTAGGCTACTGAGGCACACATACATAAGTCCTTTCTAGAGGCATTATTTAAATGTATTCTATGGTCAGACATCGGTGTGTGCACACAGGGCATTTCTCACTTCTCTCTATAAGTAAACTTCCCATTTTCATCCTCTTCCATCCCCGACTTTAACGCTCTCTTCTATGCTATAATGGAGACTTTGCAATTTTAGCAAGTGGAGAGAAATTGGAGAACCACTTTCGACTCCACACTTCTTCTTCACTTACTTCTTTTCTCAATATACTGGGCTTAGAAAATGGTATCAAGCCATCCTTATCATCAGTAGGACACGGAAAGAGGCACTAAGTCTCCTAACCAAGTTCAACCACACTCTGCAACTTAACCATTGCACTACAAATTAGGCAACGGGGGCATCAGCAAAGGCAGCCAATGTGCCGATCCTTTATACATTTTGTGTAGTACTTTTCTTACTCGGAGGCAAAATCAGCACTTTAACTGCCCAAATCATACAGATTTTACACATGTACCACTCTATGCACACATAGTCACACACCTTGCAGTTCTTCTACACACACTTAAGCTAAAAACCCATTCTGTCACGTCAAAATTCTGCAAACCTATTACATAATCAGTGCATCGGCATAGAAGCACTTTTTAATGCCACTAAAATGCACAAGTAGTTAGACTGAAGATGCAACCTGAATGAGTTTACAGTATGTACTACACTTTATTAATGATTAGTAATGAGAAAGTGAGGACTACAAGAGTATTGGAAAATACTTTTTCCACTCTGAATGTAAAGCAGATTGTGTGACCATTGGCCAAAAACAACCACGAAGGGACTCAATCCCTCAATCTTCTGATCCGAAGTCCGACGCCTTATCCATTAGGCCACGCGGTCATCCGTTCACCTGAGATGATTTTTATCATGTAGGTGGTATGCATGGATGGAGAACATATTATTGAACGGTATTCAGGTTTACATCCCATAGTGTTCTTTCAGCTCTTTTCGCTGGAAGCACTTTTTTGGAATCTATATATTGAGAATTTTATGAGTACGATATGCTTTTGTTTTCCTTTTTGCATACAAACCTCTTTCCTCATGAGTTTAAAGCTCATTTGTATGCTCTACATAGCTCTGGACGTTTCCAGACGTGGAGTGAAACTGTTTTGAAAGTAGTACAAATTGCTCCTTCCTGCATATGCTAATTTTTCACACTCACATAGGTTGTATAAGTTTTATGAATCATGGCTTGACCTATTCAAGTAGCTGAAAGCCTGTCACCACCTCTAGAAACAAGATTCACACCAATCCAATTCAAATCATTTTTTCCAAAAGAATATGTTCTGGCCGGTCGAAAATGCATCTCACAAAAACTAGGCATTTAAAAATATACTTTGCAGTTTCAGAACACTAACATGACTGTGAAGTGTACACAAGTAAAATCTGACAGTTTCAAAGTACCTAATCCCTCATAAACTTCCGAGAGGAAGCATGTAATAAATCTACCTAATTTTCTGGAAAAGAAAGTGGGAGGATTTTTGTTATCACCTCAGATGGGACTCGAACCCACAATCCCTGGCTTAGGAGGCCAGTGCCTTATCCATTAGGCCACTGAGGCACACATGCATAGCTCTTTTCTAGAGGCATTATTTAAATGTATTCTATGGTCAGACACCGGTGTGTGCACACAGGGCATTTCTCACTTCTCTCTAGAAGTAAACTTCCCATTTTCATCCTCTTCGATCCCCGACTTTAACGCTCTCTTCTATGCTATAATGGAGACTTTGCAATTTTAGCAAGTGGAGAGAAATTGGAGAACCACTTTCGACTCCACACTTCTTCTTCACTTACTTCTTTTCTCAATATACTGGGCTTAGAAAATGGTATCAAGCCATCCTTATCATCAGTAGGACACGGAAAGAGGCACTAAGTCTCCTAACCAAGTTCAACCACACTCTGCAACTTAACCATTGCACTACAAATTAGGCAACGGGGGCATCAGCAAAGGCAGCCAATGTGCCGATCCTTTATACATTTTGTCTAGTACTTTTCTTACTCGGAGGCAAAATCAGCACTTTAACTGCCCAAATCATACAGATTTTACACATGTAGCACTCTATGCACACATAGGCACACACCTTGCAGTTCTTCTACACACACTTAAGCTAAAAACCCATTCTGTCACGTCAAAATTCTGCAAACCTATTACATATTCAGTGCGTCGGCATAGAAGCACTTTTTAATGCCACTAAAATGCACAAGTAGTTAGACTGAAGATGCAACCTGAATGAGTTTACAGTATGTACTCCACTTTATTAATGATTAGTACTGAGAAAGTGAGGACTACAAGAGTATTGGAAAAGACTTTTTCCACTCTGAATGTAAAGCAGATTGTGTGACCATTTTCCAAAAACGACCACGAAGGGACTCGAACCCTCAATCTTCTGATCCCAAGTCAGACGCCTTATCCATTAGGCCACGCGGTCATCCGTCCACCTGAGATGATTTTTATCATGTAGGTGGTATGCATGGATGGAGAACATATTATTGAACGGTATTCAGGTTTACATCCCATAGTGTCCTTTCAGCTCTTTTCGCTGGAAGCACTTTTTTAGAATCTATATATTGAGTATTTTATGAGTACGATATGCTTTTGTTTTCCTTTTTGCATACAAACCTCTTTCCTCATGAGTTTAAAGCTCATTTGTATTCTCTACATAGCTCTGGAAGTTTCCAGACGTGGAGTGAAACTGTTTTGAAAGTAGGACAAATTGCTCCTTCCTGCATATGCTAATTTTTCACACTCACATAGGTTGTATACTTTTTATGAATCCTGGCTTGACCTATTCAAGTAGCTGAAAGCCTGTCACCACCTCTAGAAACAAGATTCACACCAATCCAATTCAAATCATTTTTTCCAAAGGAATATGTTCTGGCCGGTCGAAAATGCATCTCACAAAAATAGGCATTTAAAAATATACTTTGCAGTTTCAGAACACTAACATGTCTGTGAAGTGTACACAAGTAAAATGGGACCGTTTCAAAGTAACTAATCCCTCATAAACGTCTGAGAGGAAGCATGTAATAAATCTACCTAATTTTCTGGAAAAGATAGAGGGAGGATTTTTGTTATCACCTCAGATGGGACTCGAACCCACAATCCCTGGCTTAGGAGGCCAGTGCCTTATCCATTAGGCCACTGAGGCACACATGCATAGCTCTTTTCTAGAGGCATTATTTAAATGTATTCTATGGTCAGACACCGGTGTGTGCACACAGGGCATTTCTCACTTCTCTCTATAAGTAAACTTCCCATTTTCATCCTCTTCCATCCCCGACTTTAACGCTCTCTTCTATGCTATAATGGAGACTTTGCAATTTTAGCAAGTGGAGAGAAATTGGAGAACCACTTTCGACTCCACACTTCTTCTTCACTTACTTCTTTTCTCAATATACTGGGCTTAGAAAATGGTATCAAGCCATCCTTATCATCAGTAGGACACGGAAAGAGGCACTAAGTCTCCTAACCAAGTTCAACCACACTCTGCAACTTAACCATTGCACTACAAATTAGGCAACGGGGGCATCAGCAAAGGCAGCCAATGTGCCGATCCTTTATACATTTTGTGTAGTACTTTTCTTACTCGGAGGCAAAATCTGCACTTTAACTGCCCAAATCATACAGATTTTACACATGTAGCACTCTATGCACACATAGGCACACACCTTGCAGTTCTTCTACACACACTTAAGCTAAAAACCCATTCCGTCACGTCAAAATTCTGCAAACCTATTACATATTCAGTGCGTCGGCATAGAAGCACTTTTTAATGCCACTAAAATGCACAAGTAGTTAGACTGAAGATGCAACCTGAATGAGTTTACAGTATGTACTCCACTTTATTAATGATTAGTACTGAGAAAGTGAGGACTACAAGAGTATTGGAAAAGACTTTTTCCACTCTGAATGTAAAGCAGATTGTGTGACCATTTTCCAAAAACGACCATGAAGGGACTCGAACCCTCAATCTTCTCATCCGAAGTCAGACGCCTTATCCATTAGGCCACGCAGTCATCCATCCACCTGAGATGATTTTTATCATGTAGGTGGTATGCATGGATGGAGAACATATTATTGAACGGTATTCAGGTTTACATCCCATAGTGTTCTTTCAGCTCTTTTCGCTGGAAGCACTTTTTTAGAATCTATATATTGAGTATTTTATGAGTACGATATGCTTTTGTTTTCCTTTTTGCATACAAACCTCTTTCCTCATGAGTTTAAAGCTCATTTGTATTCTCTACATAGCTCTGGAAGTTTCCAGACGTGGAGTGAAACTGTTTTGAAAGTAGGACAAATTGCTCCTTCCTGCATATGCTAATTTTTCACACTCACATAGGTTGTATACTTTTTATGAATCCTGGCTTGACCTATTCAAGTAGCTGAAAGCCTGTCACCACCTCTAGAAACAAGATTCACACCAATCCAATTCAAATCATTTTTTCCAAAGGAATATGTTCTGGCCGGTCGAAAATGCATCTCACAAAAATAGGCATTTAAAAATATACTTTGCAGTTTCAGAACACTAACATGTCTGTGAAGTGTACACAAGTGAAATGGGACCGTTTCAAAGTAACTAATCCCTCATAAACTTCTGAGAGGAAGCATGTAATAAATCTACCTAATTTTCTGGAAAAGATAGAGGGAGGATTTTTGTTATCACCTCAGATGGGACTCGAACCCACAATCCCTGGCTTAGGAGGCCAGTGCCTTATCCATTAGGCCACTGAGGCACACATGCATAGCTCTTTTCTAGAGGCATTATTTAAATGTATTCTATGGTCAGACACCGGTGTGTGCACACAGGGCATTTCTCACTTCTCTCTATAAGTAAACTTCCCATTTTCATCCTCTTCCATCCCCGACTTTAACGCTCTCTTCTATGCTATAATGGAGACTTTGCAATTTTAGCAAGTGGAGAGAAATTGGAGAACCACTTTCGACTCCACACTTCTTCTTCACTTACTTCTTTTCTCAATATACTGGGCTTAGAAAATGGTATCAAGCCATCCTTATCATCAGTAGGACACGGAAAGAGGCACTAAGTCTCCGAACCAAGTTCAACCACACTCTGCAACTTAACCATTGCACTACAAATTAGGCAACGGGGGCATCAGCAAAGGCAGCCAATGTGCTGATCCTTTATACATTTTGTGTAGTACTTTTCTTACTCGGAGGCAAAATCAGCACTTTAACTGCCCAAATCATACAGATTTTACACATGTAGCACTCTATGCACACATAGGCACACACCTTGCAGTTCTTCTACACACACTTAAGCTAAAAACCCATTCTGTCACGTCAAAATTCTGCAAACCTATTACATATTCAGTGCGTCGGCATAGAAGCACTTTTTAATGCCACTAAAATGCACAAGTAGTTAGACTGAAGATGCAACCTGAATGAGTTTACAGTATGTACTCCACTTTATTAATGATTAGTAATGAGAAAGTGAGGACTGCAAGAGTATTGGAAAATACTTTTTCCACTCTGAATGTAAAGCAGATTGTGTGACCATTGGCCAAAAACGACCACGAAGGGACTCGAACGCTCAATCTTCTGATCCGAAGTCAGACGCTTTATCCATTAGTCCACGCGGTCATCCGTCCACCTGAGATGATTTTTATCATGTAGATGGTATGCATGGATGGAGAACATATTATTGAAAGGTATTCAGGTTTACATCCCATAGTGTTCTTTCAGCTCTTTTGGCTGGAAGCACTTTTTTGGAATCTATATATTGAGAATTTTATGAGTACGATATGCTTTTGTTTTCCTTTTTCCATACAAACCTCTTTCCTCATGAGTTTAAAGCTCATTTGTATTCTCTACATAGCTCTGGAAGTTTCCAGACGTGGAGTGAAACTGTTTTGAAAGTAGGACAAATTGCTCCTTCCTGCATATGCTAATTTTTCACACTCACATAGGTTGTATACATTTTATGTATCCTGGCTTGACCTATTCAAGTAGCTGAAAGCCTGTCACCACCTCTAGAAACAAGATTCACACCAATCCAATTCAAATCATTTTTTCCAAAGGAATATGTTCTGGCCGGTCGAAAATGCATCTCACAAAAATAGGCATTTAAAAATATACTTTGCAGTTTCAGAACACTAACATGTCTGTGAAGTGTACACAAGTAAAATGGGACCGTTTCAAAGTAACTAATCCCTCATAAACTTCTGAGAGGAAGCATGTAATAAATCTACCTAATTTTCTGGAAAAGATAGAGGGAGGATTTTTGTTATCACCTCAGATGGGACTCGAACCCACAATCCCTGGCTTAGGAGGCCAGTGCCTTATCCATTAGGCCACTGAGGCACACATGCATAGCTCTTTTCTAGAGGCATTATTTAAATGTATTCTATGGTCAGACACCGGTGTGTGCACACAGGGCATTTCTCACTTCTCTCTATAAGTAAACTTCCCATTTTCGTCCTCTTCCATCCCCGACTTTAACGCTCTCTTCTATGCTATAATGGAGACTTTGCAATTTTAGCAAGTGGAGAGAAATTGGAGAACCACTTTCGACTCCACACTTCTTCTTCACTTACTTCTTTTCTCAATATACTGGGCTTAGAAAATGGTATCAAGCCATCCTTATCATCAGTAGGACACGGAAAGAGGCACTAAGTCTCCTAACCAAGTTCAACCACACTCTGCAACTTAACCATTGCACTACAAATTAGGCAACGGGGGCATCAGCAAAGGCAGCCAATGTGCTGATCCTTTATACATTTTGTGTAGTACTTTTCTTACTCGGAGGCAAAATCAGCACTTTAACTGCCCAAATCATACAGATTTTACACATGTAGCACTCTATGCACACATAGGCACACACCTTGCAGTTCTTCTACACACACTTAAGCTAAAAACCCATTCTGTCACGTCAAAATTCTGCAAACCTATTACATATTCAGTGCGTCGGCATAGAAGCACTTTTTAATGCCACTAAAATGCACAAGTAGTTAGACTGAAGATGCAACCTGAATGAGTTTACAGTATGTACTCCACTTTATTAATGATTAGTACTGAGAAAGTGAGGACTACAAGAGTATTGGAAAAGACTTTTTCCACTCTGAATGTAAAGCAGATTGTGTGACCATTTTCCAAAAACGACCACGAAGGGACTCGAACCCTCAATCTTCTCATCCGAAGTCAGACGCCTTATCCATTAGGACACGCAGTCATCCATCCACCTGAGATGATTTTTATCATGTAGGTGGTATGCATGGATGGAGAACATATTATTGAACGGTATTCAGGTTTACATCCCATAGTGTTCTTTCAGCTCTTTTCGCTGGAAGCACTTTTTTAGAATCTATATATTGAGTATTTTATGAGTACGATATGCTTTTGTTTTCCTTTTTGCATACAAACCTCTTTCCTCATGAGTTTAAAGCTCATTTGTATTCTCTACATAGCTCTGGAAGTTTCCAGACGTGGAGTGAAACTGTTTTGAAAGTAGGACAAATTGCTCCTTCCTGCATATGCTAATTTTTCACACTCACATAGGTTGTATACTTTTTATGAATCCTGGCTTGACCTATTCAAGTAGCTGAAAGCCTGTCACCACCTCTAGAAACAAGATTCACACCAATCCAATTCAAATCATTTTTTCCAAAGGAATATGTTCTGGCCGGTCGAAAATGCATCTCACAAAAATAGGCATTTAAAAATATACTTTGCAGTTTCAGAACACTAACATGTCTGTGAAGTGTACACAAGTGAAATGGGACCGTTTCAAAGTAACTAATCCCTCATAAACTTCTGAGAGGAAGCATGTAATAAATCTACCTAATTTTCTGGAAAAGATAGAGGGAGGATTTTTGTTATCACCTCAGATGGGACTCGAACCCACAATCCCTGGCTTAGGAGGCCAGTGCCTTATCCATTAGGCCACTGAGGCACACATGCATAGCTCTTTTCTAGAGGCATTATTTAAATGTATTCTATGGTCAGACACCGGTGTGTGCACACAGGGCATTTCTCACTTCTCTCTATAAGTAAACTTCCCATTTTCATCCTCTTCCATCCCCGACTTTAACGCTCTCTTCTATGCTATAATGGAGACTTTGCAATTTTAGCAAGTGGAGAGAAATTGGAGAACCACTTTCGACTCCACACTTCTTCTTCACTTACTTCTTTTCTCAATATACTGGGCTTAGAAAATGGTATCAAGCCATCCTTATCATCAGTAGGACATGGAAAGAGGCACTAAGTCTCCTAACCAAGTTCAACCACACTCTGCAACTTAACCATTGCACTACAAATTAGGCAACGGGGGCATCAGCAAAGGCAGCCAATGTGCTGATCCTTTATACATTTTGTGTAGTACTTTTCTTACTCGGAGGCAAAATCAGCACTTTAACTGCCCAAATCATACAGATTTTACACATGTAGCACTCTATGCACACATAGGCACACACCTTGCAGTTCTTCTACACACACTTAAGCTAAAAACCCATTCTGTCACGTCAAAATTCTGCAAACCTATTACATATTCAGTGCGTCGGCATAGAAGCACTTTTTAATGCCACTAAAATGCACAAGTAGTTAGACTGAAGATGCAACCTGAATGAGTTTACAGTATGTACTCCACTTTATTAATGATTAGTAATGAGAAAGTGAGGACTGCAAGAGTATTGGAAAATACTTTTTCCACTCTGAATGTAAAGCAGATTGTGTGACCATTGGCCAAAAACGACCACGAAGGGACTCGAACGCTCAATCTTCTGATCCGAAGTCAGACGCTTTATCCATTAGTCCACGCGGTCATCCGTCCACCTGAGATGATTTTTATCATGTAGATGGTATGCATGGATGGAGAACATATTATTGAAAGGTATTCAGGTTTACATCCCATAGTGTTCTTTCAGCTCTTTTGGCTGGAAGCACTTTTTTGGAATCTATATATTGAGAATTTTATGAGTACGATATGCTTTTGTTTTCCTTTTTCCATACAAACCTCTTTCCTCATGAGTTTAAAGCTCATTTGTATTCTCTACATAGCTCTGGAAGTTTCCAGACGTGGAGTGAAACTGTTTTGAAAGTAGGACAAATTGCTCCTTCCTGCATATGCTAATTTTTCACACTCACATAGGTTGTATACATTTTATGTATCCTGGCTTGACCTATTCAAGTAGCTGAAAGCCTGTCACCACCTCTAGAAACAAGATTCACACCAATCCAATTCAAATCATTTTTTCCAAAGGAATATGTTCTGGCCGGTCGAAAATGCATCTCACAAAAATAGGCATTTAAAAATATACTTTGCAGTTTCAGAACACTAACATGTCTGTGAAGTGTACACAAGTAAAATGGGACAGTTTCAAAGTAACTAATCCCTCATAAACTTCTGAGAGGAAGCATGTAATAAATCTACCTAATTTTCTGGAAAAGATAGAGGGAGGATTTTTGTTATCACCTCAGATGGGACTCGAACCCACAATCCCTGGCTTAGGAGGCCAGTGCCTTATCCATTAGGCCACTGAGGCACACATGCATAGCTCTTTTCTAGAGGCATTATTTAAATGTATTCTATGGTCAGACACCGGTGTGTGCACACAGGGCATTTCTCACTTCTCTCTATAAGTAAACTTCCCATTTTCATCCTCTTCCATCCCCGACTTTAACGCTCTCTTCTATGCTATAATGGAGACTTTGCAATTTTAGCAAGTGGAGAGAAATTGGAGAACCACTTTCGACTCCACACTTCTTCTTCACTTACTTCTTTTCTCAATATACTGGGCTTAGAAAATGGTATCAAGCCATCCTTATCATCAGTAGGACACGGAAAGAGGCACTAAGTCTCCTAACCAAGTTCAACCACACTCTGCAACTTAACCATTGCACTACAAATTAGGCAACGGGGGCATCAGCAAAGGCAGCCAATGTGCTGATCCTTTATACATTTTGTGTAGTACTTTTCTTACTCGGAGGCAAAATCAGCACTTTAACTGCCCAAATCATACAGATTTTACACATGTAGCACTCTATGCACACATAGGCACACACCTTGCAGTTCTTCTACACACACTTAAGCTAAAAACCCATTCTGTCACGTCAAAATTCTGCAAACCTATTACATATTCAGTGCGTCGGCATAGAAGCACTTTTTAATGCCACTAAAATGCACAAGTAGTTAGACTGAAGATGCAACCTGAATGAGTTTACAGTATGTACTCCACTTTATTAATGATTAGTAATGAGAAAGTGAGGACTGCAAGAGTATTGGAAAATACTTTTTCCACTCTGAATGTAAAGTAGATTGTGTGACCATTGGCCAAAAACGACCACGAAGGGACTCGAACGCTCAATCTTCTGATCCGAAGTCAGACGCTTTATCCATTAGTCCACGCGGTCATCCGTCCACCTGAGATGATTTTTATCATGTAGATGGTATGCATGGATGGAGAACATATTATTGAAAGGTATTCAGGTTTACATCCCATAGTGTTCTTTCAGCTCTCTTCGCTGGAAGCACTTTTTTGGAATCTATATATTGAGAATTTTATGAGTACGATATGCTTTTGTTTTCCTTTTTCCATACAAACCTCTTTCCTCATGAGTTTAAAGCTCATTTGTATTCTCTACATAGCTCTGGAAGTTTCCAGACGTGGAGTGAAACTGTTTTGAAAGTAGGACAAATTGCTCCTTCCTGCATATGCTAATTTTTCACACTCACATAGGTTGTATACATTTTATGTATCCTGGCTTGACCTATTCAAGTAGCTGAAAGCCTGTCACCACCTCTAGAAACAAGATTCACACCAATCCAATTCAAATCATTTTTTCCAAAGGAATATGTTCTGGCCGGTCGTAAATGCATCTCACAAAAATAGGCATTTAAAAATCTACTTTGCAGTTTCAGAACACTAACATGACTGTGAAGTGTACACAAGTAAAATGGGACCGTTTCAAAGTACCTAATCCCTCATAAACTTCTGAGAGGAAGCATGTAATAAATCTACCTAATATTCTGGAAAAGAAAGTGGGATTTTTGTTATCACCTCAGATGGGACTTGAACCCACAATCCCTGGCTTAGGAGGCCAGTGCCTTATCCATTAGGCCACTGAGGCACACATGCATAGCACTTTTCTAGAGGCATTATTTAAATGTATTCTATGGTCAGACACCGGTGTGTGCACACAGGGCATTTCTCACTTCTCTCTATAAGTAAACTTCCCATTTTCATCCTCTTCCATCCCCGACTTTAACGCTCTCTTCTATGCTATAATGGAGACTTTGCAATTTTAGCAAGTGGAGAGAAATTGGAGAACCACTTTCGACTCCACACTTCTTCTTCACTTACTTCTTTTCTCAATATACTGGGCTAAGAAAATGGTATCAAGCAATCCTTATCATCAGTAGGACACGGAAAGAGGCACTAAGTCTCCTAACCAAGTTCAACCACACTCTGCAACTTAACCATTGCACTACAAATTAGGCAACGGGGGCATCAGCAAAGGCAGCCAATGTGCCGATCCTTTATACATTTTGTGTAGTACTTTTCTTACTCGGAGGCAAAATCAGCACTTTAACTGCCCAAATCATACAGATTTTACACATGTAGCACTCTATGCACACATAGGCTCACACCTTGCAGTTCTTCTACACACACTTAAGCTAAAAACCCATTCTGTCACGTCAAAATTCTGCAAACCTATTACATATTCAGTGCGTCGGCATAGAAGCACTTTTTAATGCCACTAAAATGCACAAGTAGTTAGACTGAAGATGCAACCTGAATGAGTTTACAGTATGTACTCCACTTTATTAATGATTAGTAATGAGAAAGTGAGGACTACAAGAGTATTGGAAAATACTTTTTCCACTCTGAATGTAAAGCAGATTGTGTGACCATTGGCCAAAAACGACCATGAAGGGACTCGAACCCTCAAACTTCTGATCCGAAGTCAGACGCCTTATCCATTAGGCCACGCGGTCATCCGTCCACCTGAGATGATTGTTATCATGTAGGTGGTATGCATGGATGGAGAACATATTATTGAAAGGTATTCAGGTTTACATCCCATAGTGTTCTTTCAGCTCTTTTCGCTGGAAGCACTTTTTTGGAATCTATATATTGAGAATTTTATGAGTACGATATGCTTTTGTTTTCCTTTTTCCATACAAACCTCTTTCCTCATGAGTTTAAAGCTCATTTGTATGCTCTACATAGCTCTGGACGTTTCCAGACGTGGAGTGAAACTGTTTTGAAAGTAGTACAAATTGCTCCTTCCTGCATATGCTAATTTTTCACACTCACATAGGTTGTATAAGTTTTATGAATCCTGGCTTGACCTATTCAAGTAGCTGAAAGCCTGTCACCACCTCTAGAAACAAGATTAACACCAATCCAATTCATATCATTTTTTCCAAAGGAATATGTTCTGGCCGGTCGAAAATGCATCTCACAAAAATAGGCATTTAAAAATCTACTTTGCAGTTTCAGAACACTAACATGACTGTGAAGTGTACACAAGTAAAATGGGACCGTTTCAAAGTACCTAATCCCTCATAAACTTCTGAGAGGAAGCATGTAATAAATCTACCTAATTTTCTGGAAAAGAAAGAGGGAGGATTTTTGTTATCACCTCAGATGGGACTTGAACCCACAATCCCTGGCTTAGGAGGCCAGTGCCTTATCCATTAGGCTACTGAGGCACACATACATAAGTCCTTTCTAGAGGCATTATTTAAATGTATTCTATGGTCAGACATCGGTGTGTGCACACAGGGCATTTCTCACTTCTCTCTATAAGTAAACTTCCCATTTTCATCCTCTTCCATCCCCTACTTTAACGCTCTCTTCTATGCTATAATGGAGACTTTGCAATTTTAGCAAGTGGAGAGAAATTGGAGAACCACTTTCGACTCCACACTTCTTCTTCACTTACTTCTTTTCTCAATATACTGGGCTTAGAAAATGGTATCAAGCCATCCTTATCATCAGTAGGACACGGAAAGAGGCACTAAGTCTCCTAACCAAGTTCAACCACACTCTGCAACTTAACCATTGCACTACAAATTAGGCAACGGGGGCATCAGCAAAGGCAGCCAATGTGCCGATCCTTTATACATTTTGTGTAGTACTTTTCTTACTCGGAGGCAAAATCAGCACTTTAACTGCCCAAATCATACAGATTTTACACATGTAGCACTCTATGCACACATAGGCACACAAATTGCAGTTCTTCTACACACACAAGCTAAAAACCCATTCTGTCACGTCAAAATTCTGCAAACCTATTACATATTCAGTGCGTCGGCATAGAAGCACTTTTTAATGCCACTAAAATGCACAAGTAGTTAGACTGAAGATGCAACCTGAATGAGTTTACAGTATGTACTCCACTTTATTAATGATTAGTAATGAGAAAGTGAGGACTACAAGAGTATTGGAAAATACTTTTTCCACTCTGAATGTAAAGCAGATTGTGTGACCATTGGCCAAAAACGACCACGAAGGGACTCGAACCTTCAAACTTCTGATCCGAAGTCAGACGCCTTATCCATTAGGCCACGCGGTCATCCGTCCACCTGAGATGATTTTTATCATGTAGGTGGTATGCATGGATGGAGAACATATTATTGAAAGGTATTCAGGTTTACATCCCATAGTGTTCTTTCAGCTCTTTTCGCTGGAAGCACTTTTTTGGAATCTA
Source organism: Triturus cristatus (assembly GCF_964204655.1). Taxonomy (NCBI): domain Eukaryota; kingdom Metazoa; phylum Chordata; class Amphibia; order Caudata; family Salamandridae; genus Triturus; species Triturus cristatus. The sequence continues at coordinate 134,576,399 of NC_140585.1, forward strand.
TATATTGAGAATTTTATGAGTACGATATGCTTTTGTTTTCCTTTTTCCATACAAACCTCTTTCCTCATGAGTTTAAAGCTCATTTGTATTCTTTACATAGCTCTGGAAGTTTCCAGACGTGGAGTGAAACTGTTTTGAAAGTAGGACAAATTGCTCCTTCCTGCATATGCTAATTTTTCACACTCACATAGGTTGTATACATTTTATGTATCCTGGCTTGACCTATTCAAGTAGCTGAAAGCCTGTCACCACCTCTAGAAACAAGATTCACACCAATCCAATTCAAATCATTTTTTCCAAAGGAATATGTTCTGGCCGGTCGAAAATGCATCTCACAAAAATAGGCATTTAAAAATATACTTTGCAGTTTCAGAACCCTAACATGACTGTGAAGTGTACACAAGTAAAACAGGACAGTTTCAAAGTACCTAATCCCTCATAAACTTCTGAGAGGAAGCATGTAATAAATCTACCTAATTTTCTGGAGAAGAAATAGGGAGGATTTTTGTTATCACCTCAGATGGGACTTGAACCCACAATCCCTGGCTTAGGAGGCCAGTGCCTTATCCATTAGGCCACTGAGGCACACATGCATAGCTATTTTCTAGAGGCATTATTTAAATGTATTCTATGGTCAGACACCGGTGTGTGCACACAGGGCATTTCTCACTTCTCTCTATAAGTAAACTTCCCATTTTCATCCTCTTCCATGCCCGACTTTAACGCTCTCTTCTATGCTATAATGGAGACTTTGCAATTTTAGCAAGTGGAGAGAAATTGGAGAACCACTTTCGACTCCACACTTCTTCTTCACTTACTTCTTTTCTCAATATACTGGGCTTAGAAAATGGTATCAAGCCATCCTTATCATCAGTAGGACACGGAAAGAGGCACTAAGTCTCCTAACCAAGTTCAACCACACTCTGCAACTTAACCATTGCACTACAAATTAGGCAACGGGGGCATCAGCAAAGGCAGCCAATGTGCCCATCCTTTATACATTTTGTGTAGTACTTTTCTTACTCGGAGGCAAAATCAGCACTTTAACTGCCCAAATCATACAGATTTTACACATGTAGCACTCTATGCACACATAGGCACACACCTTGCAGTTCTTCTACACACACTTAAGCTAAAAGCCCATTCTGTCACGTCAAAATTCTGCAAACCTATTACATATTCAGTGCGTCGGCATAGAAGCACTTTTTAATGCCACTAAAATGCACAAGTAGTTAGACTGAAGATGCAACCTGAATGAGTTTACAGTATGTACTCCACTTTATTAATGATTAGTAATGAGAAAGTGAGGACTACAAGAGTATTGGAAAATACTTTTTCCACTCTGAATGTAAAGCAGATTGTGTGACCATTGGCCAAAAACGACCACGAAGGAACTCGAACCCTCAAACTTCTGATCCGAAGTCAGACGCCTTATCCATTAGGCCACGCGGTCATCCGTCCACCTGAGATGATTTTTATCATGTAGGTGGTATGCATGGATGGAGAACATATTATTGAAAGGTATTCAGGTTTACATCCCATAGTGTTCTTTCAGCTCTTTTCGCTGGAAGCACTTTTTTGGAATCTATATATTGAGAATTTTATGAGTACGATATGCTTTTGTTTTCCTTTTTCCATACAAACCTCTTTCCTCATGAGCTTAAAGCTCATTTGTATGCTCTACATAGCTCTGGACGTTTCCAGACGTGGAGTGAAACTGTTTTGAAAGTAGTACAAATTGCTCCTTCCTGCATATGCTAATTTTTCACACTCACATAGGTTGTATAAGTTTTATGAATCCTGGCTTGACCTATTCAAGTAGCTGAAAGCCTGTCACCACCTCTAGAAACAAGATTCACACCAATCCAATTCATATCATTTTTTCCAAAGGAATATGTTCTGGCCGGTCGAAAATGCATCTCACAAAAATAGGCATTTAAAAATCTACTTTGCAGTTTCAGAACACTAACATGACTGTGAAGTGTACACAAGTAAAATGGGACCGTTTCAAAGTACCTAATCCCTCATAAACTTCTGAGAGGAAGCATGTAATAAATCTACCTAATTTTCTGGAAAAGAAAGAGGGAGGATTTTTGTTATCACCTCAGATGGGACTTGAACCCACAATCCCTGGTTTAGGAGGCCAGTGCCTTATCCATTAGGCCACTGAGGCACACATACATAGGTCCTTTCTAGAGGCATTATTTAAATGTATTCTATGGTCAGACACCGGTGTGTGCACACAGGGCATTTCTCACTTCTCTCTATAAGTAAACTTCCCATTTTCATCCTCTTCCATCCCCGACTTTAACGCTCTCTTCTATGCTATAATGGAGACTTTGCAATTTTAGCAAGTGGAGAGAAATTGGAGAACCACTTTCGACTCCACACTTCTTCTTCACTTACTTCTTTTCTCAATATACTGGGCTAAGAAAATGGTATCAAGCCATCCTTATCATCAGTAGGACACGGAAAGAGGCACTAAGTCTCCTAACCAAGTTCAACCACACTCTGCAACTTAACCATTGCACTACAAATTAGGCAACGGGGGCATTAGCAAAGGCAGCCAATGTGCCGATCCTTTATACATTTTGTGTAGTACTTTTCTTACTCGGAGGCAAAATCAGCACTTTAACTGCCCAAATCATACATATTTTACACATGTAGCACTCTATGCACACATAGGCACACACCTTGCAGTTCTTCTACACACACTTAAGCTAAAAACCCATTCTGTCACGTCAAAATTCTGCAAACCTATTACATATTCAGTGCGTCGGCATAGAAGCACTTTTTAATGCCACTAAAATGCACAAGTAGTTAGACTGAAGATGCAACCTGAATGAGTTTACAGTATGTACTCCACTTTATTAATGATTAGTAATGAGAAAGTGAGGACTACAAGAGTATTGGAAAATACTTTTTCCACTCTGAATGTAAAGCAGATTGTGTGACCATTGGCCAAAAACGACCACGAAGGGACTCGAACCCTCAAACTTCTGATCCGAAGTCAGATGCCTTATCCATTAGGCCACGCGGTCATCCGTCCACCTGAGATGATTTTTATCATGTAGGTGGTATGCATGGATGGAGAACATATTATTGAAAGGTATTCAGGTTTACATCCCATAGTGTTCTTTCAGCTCTTTTCGCTGGAAGCACTTTTTTGGAATCTATATATTGAGAATTTTATGAGTACGATATGCTTTTGTTTTCCTTTTTCCATACAAACCTCTTTCCTCATGAGTTTAAAGCTCATTTGTATTCTCTACATAGCTCTGGAAGTTTCCAGACGTGGAGTGAAACTGTTTTGAAAGTAGGACAAATTGCTCCTTCCTGCATATGCTAATTTTTCACACTCACATAGGTTGTATACGTTTTATGTATCCTGGCTTGACCTATTCAAGTAGCTGAAAGCCTGTCACCACCTCTAGAAACAAGATTCACACCAATCCAATTCAAATCATTTTTTCCAAAGGAATATGTTCTGGCCGGTCGAAAATGCATCTCACAAAAATAGGCATTTAAAAATATACTTTGCAGTTTCAGAACCCTAACATGACTGTGAAGTGTACACAAGTAAAACGGGACAGTTTCAAAGTACCTAATCCCTCATAAACTTCTGAGATGAAGCATGTAATAAATCTACCTAATTTTCTGGAAAAGGAAGAGGCAGGATTTTTGTTATCACCTCAGATGGGACTTGAACCCACAATCCCTGGCTTAGGAGGCCAGTGCCTTATCCATTAGGCTACTGAGGCACACATGCATAAGTCCTTTCTAGAGGCATTATTTAAATGTATTCTATGGTCAGACATCGGTGTGTGCACACAGGGCATTTCTCACTTCTCTCTATAAGTAAACTTCCCATTTTCATCCTCTTCCATCCCCTACTTTAACGCTCTCTTCTATGCTATAATGGAGACTTTGCAATTTTAGCAAGTGGAGAGAAATTGGAGAACCACTTTCGACTCCACACTTCTTCTTCACTTACTTCTTTTCTCAATATACTGGGCTTAGAAAATGGTATCAAGCCATCCTTATCATCAGTAGGACACGGAAAGAGGCACTAAGTCTCCTAACCAAGTTCAACCACACTCTGCAACTTAACCATTGCACTACAAATTAGGCAACGGGGGCATCAGCAAAGGCAGCCAATGTGCCGATCCTTTATACATTTTGTGTAGTACTTTTCTTACTCGGAGGCAAAATCAGCACTTTAACTGCCCAAATCATACAGATTTTACACATGTAGCACTCTATGCACACATAGGCACACAAATTGCAGTTCTTCTACACACACAAGCTAAAAACCCATTCTGTCACGTCAAAATTCTGCAAACCTATTACATATTCAGTGCGTCGGCATAGAAGCACTTTTTAATGCCACTAAAATGCACAAGTAGTTAGACTGAAGATGCAACCTGAATGAGTTTACAGTATGTACTCCACTTTATTAATGATTAGTAATGAGAAAGTGAGGACTACAAGAGTATTGGAAAATACTTTTTCCACTCTGAATGTAAAGCAGATTGTGTGACCATTGGCCAAAAACGACCACGAAGGGACTCGAACCTTCAAACTTCTGATCCGAAGTCAGACGCCTTATCCATTAGGCCACGCGGTCATCCGTCCACCTGAGATGATTTTTATCATGTAGGTGGTATGCATGGATGGAGAACATATTATTGAAAGGTATTCAGGTTTACATCCCATAGTGTTCTTTCAGCTCTTTTCGCTGGAAGCACTTTTTTGGAATCTATATATTGAGAATTTTATGAGTACGATATGCTTTTGTTTTCCTTTTTCCATACAAACCTCTTTCCTCATGAGTTTAAAGCTCATTTGTATTCTTTACATAGCTCTGGAAGTTTCCAGACGTGGAGTGAAACTGTTTTGAAAGTAGGACAAATTGCTCCTTCCTGCATATGCTAATTTTTCACACTCACATAGGTTGTATACATTTTATGTATCCTGGCTTGACCTATTCAAGTAGCTGAAAGCCTGTCACCACCTCTAGAAACAAGATTCACACCAATCCAATTCAAATCATTTTTTCCAAAGGAATATGTTCTGGCCGGTCGAAAATGCATCTCACAAAAATAGGCATTTAAAAATATACTTTGCAGTTTCAGAACCCTAACATGACTGTGAAGTGTACACAAGTAAAACAGGACAGTTTCAAAGTACCTAATCCCTCATAAACTTCTGAGAGGAAGCATGTAATAAATCTACCTAATTTTCTGGAGAAGAAATAGGGAGGATTTTTGTTATCACCTCAGATGGGACTTGAACCCACAATCCCTGGCTTAGGAGGCCAGTGCCTTATCCATTAGGCCACTGAGGCACACATGCATAGCTATTTTCTAGAGGCATTATTTAAATGTATTCTATGGTCAGACACCGGTGTGTGCACACAGGGCATTTCTCACTTCTCTCTATAAGTAAACTTCCCATTTTCATCCTCTTCCATGCCCGACTTTAACGCTCTCTTCTATGCTATAATGGAGACTTTGCAATTTTAGCAAGTGGAGAGAAATTGGAGAACCACTTTCGACTCCACACTTCTTCTTCACTTACTTCTTTTCTCAATATACTGGGCTTAGAAAATGGTATCAAGCCATCCTTATCATCAGTAGGACACGGAAAGAGGCACTAAGTCTCCTAACCAAGTTCAACCACACTCTGCAACTTAACCATTGCACTACAAATTAGGCAACGGGGGCATCAGCAAAGGCAGCCAATGTGCCCATCCTTTATACATTTTGTGTAGTACTTTTCTTACTCGGAGGCAAAATCAGCACTTTAACTGCCCAAATCATACAGATTTTACACATGTAGCACTCTATGCACACATAGGCACACACCTTGCAGTTCTTCTACACACACTTAAGCTAAAAGCCCATTCTGTCACGTCAAAATTCTGCAAACCTATTACATATTCAGTGCGTCGGCATAGAAGCACTTTTTAATGCCACTAAAATGCACAAGTAGTTAGACTGAAGATGCAACCTGAATGAGTTTACAGTATGTACTCCACTTTATTAATGATTAGTAATGAGAAAGTGAGGACTACAAGAGTATTGGAAAATACTTTTTCCACTCTGAATGTAAAGCAGATTGTGTGACCATTGGCCAAAAACGACCACGAAGGAACTCGAACCCTCAAACTTCTGATCCGAAGTCAGACGCCTTATCCATTAGGCCACGCGGTCATCCGTCCACCTGAGATGATTTTTATCATGTAGGTGGTATGCATGGATGGAGAACATATTATTGAAAGGTATTCAGGTTTACATCCCATAGTGTTCTTTCAGCTCTTTTCGCTGGAAGCACTTTTTTGGAATCTATATATTGAGAATTTTATGAGTACGATATGCTTTTGTTTTCCTTTTTCCATACAAACCTCTTTCCTCATGAGCTTAAAGCTCATTTGTATGCTCTACATAGCTCTGGACGTTTCCAGACGTGGAGTGAAACTGTTTTGAAAGTAGTACAAATTGCTCCTTCCTGCATATGCTAATTTTTCACACTCACATAGGTTGTATAAGTTTTATGAATCCTGGCTTGACCTATTCAAGTAGCTGAAAGCCTGTCACCACCTCTAGAAACAAGATTCACACCAATCCAATTCATATCATTTTTTCCAAAGGAATATGTTCTGGCCGGTCGAAAATGCATCTCACAAAAATAGGCATTTAAAAATCTACTTTGCAGTTTCAGAACACTAACATGACTGTGAAGTGTACACAAGTAAAATGGGACCGTTTCAAAGTACCTAATCCCTCATAAACTTCTGAGAGGAAGCATGTAATAAATCTACCTAATTTTCTGGAAAAGAAAGAGGGAGGATTTTTGTTATCACCTCAGATGGGACTTGAACCCACAATCCCTGGTTTAGGAGGCCAGTGCCTTATCCATTAGGCCACTGAGGCACACATACATAGGTCCTTTCTAGAGGCATTATTTAAATGTATTCTATGGTCAGACACCGGTGTGTGCACACAGGGCATTTCTCACTTCTCTCTATAAGTAAACTTCCCATTTTCATCCTCTTCCATCCCCGACTTTAACGCTCTCTTCTATGCTATAATGGAGACTTTGCAATTTTAGCAAGTGGAGAGAAATTGGAGAACCACTTTCGACTCCACACTTCTTCTTCACTTACTTCTTTTCTCAATATACTGGGCTAAGAAAATGGTATCAAGCCATCCTTATCATCAGTAGGACACGGAAAGAGGCACTAAGTCTCCTAACCAAGTTCAACCACACTCTGCAACTTAACCATTGCACTACAAATTAGGCAACGGGGGCATCAGCAAAGGCAGCCAATGTGCCGATCCTTTATACATTTTGTGTAGTACTTTTCTTACTCGGAGGCAAAATCAGCACTTTAACTGCCCAAATCATACATATTTTACACATGTAGCACTCTATGCACACATAGGCACACACCTTGCAGTTCTTCTACACACACTTAAGCTAAAAACCCATTCTGTCACGTCAAAATTCTGCAAACCTATTACATATTCAGTGCGTCGGCATAGAAGCACTTTTTAATGCCACTAAAATGCACAAGTAGTTAGACTGAAGATGCAACCTGAATGAGTTTACAGTATGTACTCCACTTTATTAATGATTAGTAATGAGAAAGTGAGGACTACAAGAGTATTGGAAAATACTTTTTCCACTCTGAATGTAAAGCAGATTGTGTGACCATTGGCCAAAAACGACCACGAAGGGACTCGAACCCTCAAACTTCTGATCCGAAGTCAGATGCCTTATCCATTAGGCCACGCGGTCATCCGTCCACCTGAGATGATTTTTATCATGTAGGTGGTATGCATGGATGGAGAACATATTATTGAAAGGTATTCAGGTTTACATCCCATAGTGTTCTTTCAGCTCTTTTCGCTGGAAGCACTTTTTTGGAATCTATATATTGAGAATTTTATGAGTACGATATGCTTTTGTTTTCCTTTTTCCATACAAACCTCTTTCCTCATGAGTTTAAAGCTCATTTGTATTCTCTACATAGCTCTGGAAGTTTCCAGACGTGGAGTGAAACTGTTTTGAAAGTAGGACAAATTGCTCCTTCCTGCATATGCTAATTTTTCACACTCACATAGGTTGTATACGTTTTATGTATCCTGGCTTGACCTATTCAAGTAGCTGAAAGCCTGTCACCACCTCTAGAAACAAGATTCACACCAATCCAATTCAAATCATTTTTTCCAAAGGAATATGTTCTGGCCGGTCGAAAATGCATCTCACAAAAATAGGCATTTAAAAATATACTTTGCAGTTTCAGAACCCTAACATGACTGTGAAGTGTACACAAGTAAAACGGGACAGTTTCAAAGTACCTAATCCCTCATAAACTTCTGAGATGAAGCATGTAATAAATCTACCTAATTTTCTGGAAAAGAAAGAGGCAGGATTTTTGTTATCACCTCAGATGGGACTCAAACCCACAATCCCTGGCTTAGGAGGCCAGTGCCTTATCCATTAGGCCACTGAGGTACACATGCATAGCTCTTTTCTAGAGGCATTATTTAAATGTATTCTATGGTCAGACACTGGTGTGTGCACACAGGGCATTTCTCACTTCTCTCTATAAGTAAACTTCCCATTTTCATCCTCTTCCATCCCCGACTTTAACGCTCTCTTCTATGCTATAATGGAGACTTTGCAATTTTAGCAAGTGGAGAGAAATTGGAGAACCACTTTCGACTCCACACTTCTTCTTCACTTACTTCTTTTCTCAATATACTGGGCTAAGAAAATGGTATCAAGCCATCCTTATCATCAGTAGGACACGGAAAGAGGCACTAAGTCTCCTAACCAAGTTCAACCACACTCTGCAACTTAACCATTGGACTACAAATTAGGCAACGGGGGCATCAGCAAAGGCAGCCAATGTGCCGATCCTTTATACATTTTGTGTAGTACTTTTCTTACTCGGAGGCAAAATCAGCACTTTAACTGACCAAATCATACAGATTTTACACATGTAGCACTCTATGCACACATAGGCACACACCTTGCAGTTCTTCTACACACACTTAAGCTAAAAACCCATTCTGTCACGTGAAAATTCTGCAAACCTATTACATATTCAGTGCGTCGGCATAGAAGCACTTTTTAATGCCACTAAAATGCACAAGTAGTTAGAATGAAGATGCAACCTGAATGAGTTTACAGTATGTACTCCACTTTATTAATGATTAGTAATGAGAAAGTGAGGACTACAAGAGTATTGGAAAAGACTTTTTCCACTCTGAATGTAAAGCAGATTGTGTGACCATTGGCCAAAAACGACCACGAAGGGACTAAAACCCTCAATCTTCTGATCCGAAGTCAGACGCCTTATCCATTAGGCCACGCGGTCATCCGTCCACCTGAGATGATTTTTATCATGTAGGTGGTATGCATGGATGGAGAACATATTATTGAAAGGTATTCAGGTTTACATCCCATAGTGTTCTTTCAGCTCTTTTCGCTGGAAGCACTTTTTTGGAATCTATATATTGAGAATTTTATAAGTACGATATGCTTTTGTTTTCCTTTTTCCATACAAACCTCTTTCCTCATGAGTTTAAAGCTCATTTGTATTCTCTACATAGCTCTGGAAGTTTCCAGACGTGGAGTGAAACTGTTTTGAAAGTAGGACAAATTGCTCCTTCCTGCATATGCTAATTTTTCACACTCACATAGGTTGTATACGTTTTATGTATCCTGGCTTGACCTATTCAAGTAGCTGAAAGCCTGTCACCACCTCTAGAAACAAGATTCACACCAATCCAATTCAAATCATTTTTTCCAAAGGAATATGTTCTGGCCGGTCGAAAATGCATCTCACAAAAATAGGCATTTAAAAATCTACTTTGCAGTTTCAGAACACTAACATGACTGTGAAGTGTACACAAGTAAAATGGGACCGTTTCAAAGTACCTAATCCCTCATAAACTTCTGAGAAGAAGCATGTAATAAATCTACCTAATATTCTGGAAAAGAAAGAGGGAGGATTTTTGTTATCACCTCAGATGGGACTTGAACCCACAATCCCTGGCTTAGGAGGCCAGTGCCTTATCCATTAGGCCACTGAGGCACACATGCATAGGTCCTTTCTAGAGGCATTATTTAAATGTATTCTATGGTCAGACATCGGTGTGTGCACACAGGGCATTTCTCACTTCTCTCTATAAGTAAACTTCCCATTTTCATCCTCTTCCATCCCCGACTTTAACGCTCTCTTCTATGCTATAATGGAGACTTTGCAATTTTAGCAAGTGGAGAGAAATTGGAGAACCACTTTCGACTCCACACTTCTTCTTCACTTACTTCTTTTCTCAATATACTGGGCTAAGAAAATGGTATCAAGCCATCCTTATCATCAGTAGGACACGGAAAGAGGCACTAAGTCTCCTAACCAAGTTCAACCACACTCTGCAACTTAACCATTGCACTACAAATTAGGCAACGGGGGCATCAGCAAAGGCAGCCAATGTGCCGATCCTTTATACATTTTGTGTAGTACTTTTCTTACTCGGAGGCAAAATCAGCACTTTAACTGCCCAAATCATACAGATTTTACACATGTAGCACTCTATGCACACATAGGCACACACCTTGCAGTTCTTCTACACACACTTAAGCTAAAAACCCATTCTGTCACGTCAAAATTCTGCAAACCTATTACATATTCAGTGCGTCGGCATAGAAGCACTTTTTAATGCCACTAAAATGCACAAGTAGTTAGACTGAAGATGCAACCTGAATGAGTTTACAGTATGTACTCCACTTAATTAATGATTAGTAATGAGAAAGTGAGGACTACAAGAGTATTGGAAAAGACTTTTTCCACTCTGAATGTAAAGCAGATTGTGTGACCATTGGCCAAAAACGACCACGAAGGGACTAAAACCCTCAATCTTCTGATCCGAAGTCAGATGCCTTATCCATTAGGCCACGCGGTCATCCGTCCACCTGAGATGATTTTTATCATGTAGGTGGTATGCATGGATGGAGAACATATTATTGAAAGGTATTCAGGTTTACATCCCATAGTGTTCTTTCAGCTCTTTTCGCTGGAAGCACTTTTTTGGAATCTATATATTGAGAATTTTATAAGTACGATATGCTTTTGTTTTCCTTTTTCCATACAAACCTCTTTCCTCATGAGTTTAAAGCTCATTTGTATTCTCTACATAGCTCTGGAAGTTTCCAGACGTGGAGTGAAACTGTTTTGAAAGTAGGACAAATTGCTCCTTCCTGCATATGCTAATTTTTCACACTCACATAGGTTGTATACGTTTTATGTATCCTGGCTTGACCTATTCAAGTAGCTGAAAGCCTGTCACCACCTCTAGAAACAAGATTCACACCAATCCAATTCAAATCATTTTTTCCAAAGGAATATGTTCTGGCCGGTCGAAAATGCATCTCACAAAAATAGGCATTTAAAAATCTACTTTGCAGTTTCAGAACACTAACATGACTGTGAAGTGTACACAAGTAAAATGGGACCGTTTCAAAGTACCTAATCCCTCATAAACTTCTGAGAAGAAGCATGTAATAAATCTACCTAATATTCTGGAAAAGAAAGAGGGAGGATTTTTGTTATCACCTCAGATGGGACTTGAACCCACAATCCCTGGCTTAGGAGGCCAGTGCCTTATCCATTAGGCCACTGAGGCACACATGCATAGGTCCTTTCTAGAGGCATTATTTAAATGTATTCTATGGTCAGACATCGGTGTGTGCACACAGGGCATTTCTCACTTCTCTCTATAAGTAAACTTCCCATTTTCATCCTCTTCCATCCCCGACTTTAACGCTCTCTTCTATGCTATAATGGAGACTTTGCAATTTTAGCAAGTGGAGAGAAATTGGAGAACCACTTTCGACTCCACACTTCTTCTTCACTTACTTCTTTTCTCAATATACTGGGCTAAGAAAATGGTATCAAGCCATCCTTATCATCAGTAGGACACGGAAAGAGGCACTAAGTCTCCTAACCAAGTTCAACCACACTCTGCAACTTAACCATTGCACTACAAATTAGGCAACGGGGGCATCAGCAAAGGCAGCCAATGTGCCGATCCTTTATACATTTTGTGTAGTACTTTTCTTACTCGGAGGCAAAATCAGCACTTTAACTGCCCAAATCATACAGATTTTACACATGTAGCACTCTATGCACACATAGGCACACACCTTGCAGTTCTTCTACACACACTTAAGCTAAAAACCCATTCTGTCACGTCAAAATTCTGCAAACCTATTACATATTCAGTGCGTCGGCATAGAAGCACTTTTTAATGCCACTAAAATGCACAAGTAGTTAGACTGAAGATGCAACCTGAATGAGTTTACAGTATGTACTCCACTTTATTAATGATTAGTAATGAGAAAGTGAGGACTACAAGAGTATTGGAAAAGACTTTTTCCACTCTGAATGTAAAGCAGATTGTGTGACCATTGGCCAAAAACGACCACGAAGGGACTAAAACCCTCAATCTTCTGATCCGAAGTCAGATGCCTTATCCATTAAGCCACGCGGTCATCCGTCCACCTGAGATGATTTTTATCATGTAGGTGGTATGCATGGATGGAGAACATATTATTGAAAGGTATTCAGGTTTACATCCCATAGTGTTCTTTCAGCTCTTTTCGCTGGAAGCACTTTTTTGGAATCTATATATTGAGAATTTTATAAGTACGATATGCTTTTGTTTTCCTTTTTCCATACAAACCTCTTTCCTCATGAGTTTAAAGCTCATTTGTATTCTCTACATAGCTCTGGAAGTTTCCAGACGTGGAGTGAAACTGTTTTGAAAGTACGACAAATTGCTCCTTCCTGCATATGCTAATTTTTCACACTCACATAGGTTGTATACGTTTTATGTATCCTGGCTTGACCTATTCAAGTAGCTGAAAGCCTGTCACCACCTCTAGAAACAAGATTCACACCAATCCAATTCAAATCATTTTTTCCAAAGGAATATGTTCTGGCCGGTCGAAAATGCATCTCACAAAAATAGGCATTTAAAAATCTACTTTGCAGTTTCAGAACACTAACATGACTGTGAAGTGTACACAAGTAAAATGGGACCCTTTCAAAGTACCTAATCCCTCATAAACTTCTGAGAGGAAGCATGTAATAAATCTACCTAATTTTCTGGAAAAGAAAGAGGGAGGATTTTTGTTATCAACTCCGATGGGCCTTGAACCCACAATCCTTGGCTTAGGAGGCCAGTGCCTTATCCATTAGGCCACTGAGGCACAAATGCATAGCTCTTTTCTAGAGGCATTATTTAAATGTATTCTATGGTCAGACACCGGTGTGTGCACACAGGGCATTTCTCACTTCTCTCTATAAGTAAACTTCCTATGTTCATCCTCTTCCATCCCCGACTTTAACGCTCTCTTCTATGCTATAATGGAGACTTTGCAATTTTAGCAAGTGGAGAGAAATTGGAGAACCACTTTCGACTCTACACTTCTTCTTCACTTACTTCTTTTCTCAATATACTGGGCTTAGAAAATGGTATCAAGCCATCCTTATCATCAGTAGGACACGGAAAGAGGCACTAAGTCTCCTAACCAAGTTCAACCACACTCTGCAACTTAACCATTGCACTACAAATTAGGCAACGGGGGCATCAGCAAAGGCAGCCAATGTGCCGATCCTTTATACATTTTGTGTAGTACTTTTCTTACTCGGAGGCAAAATCAGCACTTTAACTGCCCAAATCATACAGATTTTACACATGTACCACTCTATGCACACATAGGCACACACCTTGCAGTTCTTCTACACACACTTAAGCTAAAAACCCATTCTGTCACGTCAAAATTCTGCAAACCTATTACATATTCAGTGCGTCGGCATAGAAGCACTTTTTAATGCCACTAAAATGCACAAGTAGTTAGACTGAAGATGCAACCTGAATGAGTTTACAGTATGTACTCCACTTTATTAATGATTAGTAATGAGAAAGTGAGGACTACAAGAGTATTGGAAAAGACTTTTTCCACTCTGAATGTAAAGCAGATTGTGTGACCATTGGCCAAAAACAACCACGAAGGGACTGGAACCCTCAATCTTCTGATCCGAAGTCAGACGCCTTACCCATTAGGCCACGCAGTCATCCGTCCACCTGAGATGATTTTTATCATGTAGGTGGTATGCATGGATGGAGAACATATTATTGAAAGGTATTCAGGTTTACATCCCATAGTGTTCTTTCAGCTCTTTTCGCTGGAAGCACTTTTTTGGAATCTATATATTGAGAATTTTATGAGTACGATATGCTTTTGTTTTCCTTTTTCCATACAAACCTCTTTCCTCATGAGTTTAAAGCTCATTTGTATTCTCTACATAGCTCTGGAAGTTTCCAGACGTGGAGTGAAACTGTTTTGAAAGTAGGACAAATTGCTCCTTCCTGCATATGCTAATTTTTCACACTCACATAGGTTGTATACGTTTTATGTATCCTGGCTTGACCTATTCAAGTAGCTGAAAGCCTGTCACCACCTCTAGAAACAAGATTCACACCAATCCAATTCAAATCATTTTTTCCAAAGGAATATGTTCTGGCCGGTCGAAAATGCATCTCACAAAAATAGGCATTTAAAAATCTACTTTGCAGTTTCAGAACACTAACATGACTGTGAAGTGTACACAAGTAAAATGGGACCGTTTCAAAGTACCTAATCCCTCATAAACTTCTGAGAGGAAGCATGTAATAAATCTACCTAATATTCTGGAAAAGATAGAGGGAGGATTTTTGTTATCACCTCAGATGGGACTCGAACCCACAATCCCTGGCTTAGGAGGCCAGTGCCTTATCCATTAGGCCACTGAGGCACACATGCATAGCTCTTTTCTAGTGGCATTATTTAAATGTATTCTATGGTCAGACACCGGTGTGTGCGCACAGGGCATTTCTCACTTCTCTCTATAAGTAAACTTCCCATTTTCATCCTCTTCCATCCCCGACTTTAACGCTCTCTTCTATGCTATAATGGAGACTTTGCAATTTTAGCAAGTGGAGAGAAATTGGAGAACCACTTTCGACTCCACACTTCTTCTTCACTTACTTCTTTTCTCAATATACTGGGCTTAGAAAATGGTATCAAGCCATCCTTATCATCAGCATGACACGGAAAGAGGCACCAAATCTCCCAACCAAGTTCAACCACACTCTGCAACTTAACCATTGCACTACAAATTAGGCAACGGGGGCATCAGCAAAGGCAGCCAATGTGCCGATCCTTTATACATTTTGTGTAGTACTTTTCTTACTCGGAGGCAAAATCAGCACTTTAACTGCCCAAATCATACAGATTTTACACATGTACCACTCTATGCACACATAGGCACACACCTTGCAGTTCTTCTACACACACTTAAGCTAAAAACCCATTCTGTCACGTCAAAATTCTGCAAACCTATTACATATTCAGTGCGTCGGCATAGAAGCACTTTTTAATGCCACTAAAATGCACAAGTAGTTAGACTGAAGATGCAACCTGAATGAGTTTACAGTATGTACTCCACTTTATTAATGATTAGTAATGAGAAAGTGAGGACTACAAGAGTATTGGAAAATACTTTTTCCACTCTGAATGTAAAGCAGATTGTGTGACCATTGGCCAAAAACGACCACGAAGGGACTCGAACCCTCAAACTTCTGATCCGAAGTCAGATGCCTTATCCATTAGGCCACGCAGTCATCCGTCCACCTGAGATGATTTTTATCATGTAGGTGGTATGCATGGATGGAGAACATATTATTGAAAGGTATTCAGGTTTACATCCCATAGTGTTCTTTCAGCTCTTTTCGCTGGAAGCACTTTTTTGGAATCTATATATGGAGAATTTTATGAGTACGATATGCTTTTGTTTTCCTTTTTCCATACAAACCTCTTTCCTCATGAGTTTAAAGCTCATTTGTATGCTCTACATAGCTCTGGACGTTTCCAGACGTGGAGTGAAACTGTTTTGAAAGTAGTACCAATTGCTCCTTCCTGCATATGCTAATTTTTCACACTCACATATGTTGTATAAGTTTTATGAATCCTGGCTTGACCTATTCAAGTAGCTGAAAGCCTGTCACCACCTCTAGAAACAAGATTCACACCAATCCAATTCATATCATTTTTTCCAAAGGAATATGTTCTGGCCGGTCGAAAATGCATCTCACAAAAATAGTCATTTAAAAATCTACTTTGCAGTTTCAGAACCCTAACATGACTGTGAAGTGTACACAAGTAAAACGGGACAGTTTCAAAGTACCTAATCCCTCATAAACTTCTGAGATGAAGCATGTAATAAATCTACCTAATTTTCTGGAAAAGAAAGAGGCAGGATTTTTGTTATCACCTCAGATGGGACTCAAACCCACAATCCCTGGCTTAGGAGGCCAGTGCCTTATCCATTAGGCCACTGAGGCACACATGCATAGCTCTTTTCTAGAGGCATTATTTAAATGTATTCTATGGTCAGACACTGGTGTGTGCACACAGGGCATTTCTCACTTCTCTCTATAAGTAAACTTCCCATTTTCATCCTCTTCCATCCCCGACTTTATCGCTCTCTTCTATGCTATAATGGAGACTTTGCAATTTTAGCAAGTGGAGAGAAATTGGAGAACCACTTTCGACTCCACACTTCTTCTTCACTTACTTCTTTTCTCAATATACTGGGCTAAGAAAATGGTATCAAGCCATCCTTATCATCAGTAGGACACGGAAAGAGGCACTAAGTCTCCTAACCAAGTTCAACCACACTCTGC
>NC_140585.1:134605703-134610703 GCF_964204655.1 Triturus cristatus
TCTATGCTATAATGGAGACTTTGCAATTTTAGCAAGTGGAGAGAAATTGGAGAACCACTTTCGACTCCACACTTCTTCTTCACTTACTTCTTTTCTCAATATACTGGGCTTAGAAAAGGGTATCAAGCCATCCTTATCATCAGTAGGACACGGAAAGAGGCACTAAGTCTCCTAACCAAGTTCAACCACACTCTGCAACTTAACCATTGCACTACAAAGTAGGCAACGGGGGCATCAGCAAAGGCAGCCAATGTGCCGATCCTTTATACATTTTGTGTAGTACTTTTCTTACTCGGAGGCAAAATCAGCACTTTAACTGCCCAAATCATACAGATTTTACACATGTACCACTCTATGCACACATAGGCACACACCTTGCAGTTCTTCTACACACACTTAAGCTAAAAACCCATTCTGTCACGTCAAAATTCTGCAAACCTATTACATATTCAGTGCGTCGGCATAGAAGCACTTTTTAATGCCACTAAAATGCACAAGTAGTTAGACTGAAGATGCAACCTGAATGAGTTTACAGTATGTACTCCACTTTATTAATGATTAGTACTGAGAAAGTGAGGACTACAAGAGTATTGGAAAATACTTTTTCCACTCTGAATGTAAAGCAGATTGTGTGACCATTGGCCAAAAACGACCACGAAGGGACTCGAACCCTCAATCTTCTGATCCGAAGTCAGACGCCTTATCCATTAGGCCACGCGGTCATCCGTCCACCTGAGATGATTTTTATCATGTAGGTGGTATGCATGGATGGAGAACATATTATTGAAAGGTATTCAGGTTTACATCCCATAGTGTTCTTTCAGCTCTTTTCGCTGGAAGCACTTTTTTGGAATCTATATATTGAGAATTTTATGAGTACGATATGCTTTTGTTTTCCTTTTTCCATACAAACCTCTTTCCTCATGAGTTTAAAGCTCATTTGTATGCTCTACATAGCTCTGGACGTTTCCAGACGTGGAGTGAAACTGTTTTGAAAGTAGTACAAATTGCTCCTTCCTGCATATGCTAATTTTTCACACTCACATAGGTTGTATAAGTTTTATGAATCCTGGCTTGACCTATTCAAGTAGCTGAAAGCCTGTCACCACCTCTAGAAACAAGATTCACACCAATCCAATTCATATCATTTTTTCCAAAGGAATATGTTCTGGCCGGTCGAAAATGCATCTCACAAAAATAGGCATTTAAAAATCTACTTTGCAGTTTCAGAACACTAACATGACTGTGAAGTGTACACAAGTAAAATTGGACCGTTTCAAAGTACCTAATCCCTCATAAACTTCTGAGAGGAAGCATGTAATAAATCTACCTAATTTTCTGGAAAAGTAAGAGGGAGGATTTTTGTTATCACCTCCGATGGGACTTGAACCCACAATCCCTGGCTTAGGAGGCCAGTGCCTCATCCATTAGGCCACTGAGGCACACATGCATAGCTCTTTTCTAGAGGCATTATTTAAATGTATTCTATGGTCAGACACCGGTGTGTGCACACAGGGCATTTCTCACTTCTCTCTATAAGTAAACTTCCCATTTTCATCCTCTTCCATTCCCGACTTTAACGCTCTCTTCTATGCTATAATGGAGACATTGCAATTTTAGCAAGTGGAGAGAAATTGGAGAACCACTTTCGACTCCACACTTCTTCTTCACTTACTTCTTTTCTCAATATACTGGGCTTAGAAAATGGTATCAAGCCATCCTTATCATCAGTAGGACACGGAAAGAGGCACTAAGTCTCCTAACCAAGTTCAACCACACTCTGCAACTTAACCATTGCACTACAAATTAGGCAACGGGGGCATCAGCAAAGGCAGCCAATGTGCCGATCCTTTATACATTTTGTGTAGTACTTTTCTTACTCGGAGGCAAAATCAGCACTTTAACTGCCCAAATCATACAGATTTTACACATGCAGCACTCTATGCACACATAGGCACACACCTTGCAGTTCTTCTACACACACTTAAGCTAAAAACCCATTCTGTCACGTCAAAATTCTGCAAACCTATTACATATTCAGTGCGTCGGCATAGAAGCACTTTTTAATGCCACTAAAATGCACAAGTAGTTAGACTGAAGATGCAACCTGAATGAGTTTACAGTATGTACTCCACTTTATTAATGATTAGTAATGAGAAAGTGAGGACTACAAGAGTATTGGAAAATACTTTTTCCACTCTGAATGTAAAGCAGATGGTGTGACCAATTTACCCAAAAACGACCACGAAGGGACTCGAACCCTCAATCTTCTGATCCGAAGTCAGACGCCTTATCCATTAGGCCACGCGGTCATCCGTCCACCTGAGATGATTTTTATCATGTAGGTGGTATGCATGGATGGAGAACATATTATTGAAAGGTATTCAGGTTTACATCCCATAGTGTTCTTTCAGCTCTTTTCGCTGGAAGCACTTTTTTGGAATCTATATATTGAGAATTTTATGAGTACGATATGCTTTTGTTTTCCTTTTTCCATACAAACCTCTTTCCACATGAGTTTAAAGCTCATTTGTATTCTCTACATGGCTCTGGAAGTTTCCAGACGTGGAGTGAAACTGTTTTGAAAGTAGGACAAATTGCTCCTTCCTGCATATGCTAATTTTTCACACTCACATAGGTTGTATACGTTTTATGTATCCTGGCTTGACCTATTCAAGTAGCTGAAAGCCTGTCACCACCTCTAGAAACAAGATTCACACCAATCCAATTCAAATCATTTTTTCCAAAGGAATATGTTCTGGCCGGTCGAAAATGCATCTCACAAAAATAGGCATTTAAAAATCTACTTTGCAGTTTCAGAACACTAACATGACTGTGAAGTGTACACAAGTAAAATGGGACCGTTTCAAACTACCTAATCCCTCATAAACTTCTGAGAGGAAGCATGTAATAAATCAACCTAATATTCTGGAAAAGAAAGAGGGAGGATTTTTGTTATCAGGTCAGATGGGACTCGAACCCACAATCCCTGGCTTAGAAGACCAGTGCCTTATCCATTAGGTCACTGAGGAACACATGCATAGCACTTTTCTAGAGGCATTATTTAAATGTATTCTATGGTCAGACACCGGTGTGTGCACACAGGGCATTTCTCACTTCTCTCTATAAGTAAACTTCCCATGTTCATCCTCTTCCATCCCCGACTTTAACGCTCTCTTCTATGCTATAATGGAGACTTTGCAATTTTAGCAAGTGGAGAGAAATTGGAGAACCACTTTCGACTCCACACTTCTTCTTCACTTACTTCTTTTCTCAATATACTGGGCTTAGAAAATGGTATCAAGCCATCCTTATCATCAGTAGGACACGGAAAGAGGCACTAAGTCTCCTAACCAAGTTCAACCACACTCTGCAACTTAACCATTGCACTACAAATTAGGCAACGGGGGCATCAGCAAAGGCAGCCAATGTGCCGATCCTTTATACATTTTGTGTAGTACTTTTCTTACTCGGAGGCAAAATCAGCACTTTAACTGCCCAAATCATACAGATTTTACACATGTAGCACTCTATGCACACATAGGCACACACCTTGCAGTTCCTCTACACACACTTAAGCTAAAAACCCATTCTGTCACGTCAAAATTCTGCAAACCTATTACATATTCAGTGCGTCGGCATAGAAGCACTTTTTAATGCCACTAAAATGCACAAGTAGTTAGACTGAAGATGTAACCTGAATGAGTTTACAGTATGTACTCCACTTTATTAATGATTAGTACTGAGAAAGTGAGGACTACAAGAGTATTGGAAAAGACTTTTTCCACTCTGAATGTAAAGCAGATTGTGTGACCATTGGCCAAAAACGACCACGAAGGGACTCGAACCCTCAATCTTCTGATCCGAAGTCAGACGCCTTATCCATTAGGCCACGCGGTCATCCGTCCACCTGAGATGATTTTTATCATGTAGGTGGTATGCATGGATGGAGAACATATTATTGAAAGGTATTCAGGTTTACATCCCATAGTGTTCTTTCAGCTCTTTTCGCTGGAAGCACTTTTTTGGAATCTATATATTGAGAATTTTATGAGTACGATATGCTTTTGTTTTCCTTTTTCCATACAAACCTCTTTCCTCATGAGTTTAAAGCTCATTTGTATGCTCTACATAGCTCTGGACGTTTCCAGACGTGGAGTGAAACTGTTTTGAAAGTAGTACAAATTGCTCCTTCCTGCATATGCTAATTTTTCACACTCACATAGGTTGTATAAGTTTTATGAATCCTGGCTTGACCTATTCAAGTAGCTGAAAGCCTGTCACCACCTCTAGAAACAAGATTCACACCAATCCAATTCATATAATTTTTTCCAAAGGAATATGTTCTGGCCGGTCGAAAATGCATCTCACAAAAATAGGCATTTAAAAATCTACTTTGCAGTTTCAGAACACTAACATGACTGTGAAGTGTACACAAGTAAAATGGGACCGTTTCAAAGTACCTAATCCCTCATAAATTCTGAGAGGAAGCATGTAATAAATCTACCTAATTTTCTGGAAAAGAAAGAGGGAGGATTTTTGTTATCAACTCCGATGGGCCTTGAACCCACAATCCCTTGCTTAGGAGGCCAGTGCCTTATCCATTAGGCCACTGAGGCACAAATGCATAGCTCTTTTCTAGAGGCATTATTTAAATGTATTCTATGGTCAGACACCGGTGTGTGCACACAGGGCATTTCTCACTTCTCTCTATAAGTAAACTTCCCATGTTCATCCTCTTCCATCCCCGACTTTAACGCTCTCTTCTATGCTATAATGGAGACTTTGCAATTTTAGCAAGTGGAGAGAAATTGGAGAACCACTTTCGACTCCACACTTCTTCTTCACTTACTTCTTTTCTCAATATACTGGGCTTAGAAAATGGTATCAAGCCATCCTTATCATCAGTAGGACACGGAAAGAGGCACTAAGTCTCCTAACCAAGTTCAACCACACTCTGCAACTTAACCATTGCACTACAAATTAGGCAACGGGGGCAT
>NC_140585.1:134618203-134623203 GCF_964204655.1 Triturus cristatus
TTGAACCCACAATCCCTGGCTTAGGAGGCCAGTGCCTTATCCATTAGGCCACTGAGGCACACATGCATAGCTCTTTTCTAGAGGCATTATTTAAATGTATTCTATGGTCAGACACCAGTGTGTGCACACAGGGCATTTCTCACTTCTCTCTATAAGTAAACTTCCCATTTTCATCCTCTTCCATTCCCGACTTTAACGCTCTCTTCTATGCTATAATGGAGACTTTGCAATTTTAGCAAGTGGAGAGAAATTGGAGAACCACTTACGACTCCACACTTCTTCTTCACTTACTTCTTTTCTCAATATACTGGGCTTAGAAAATGGTATCAAGCCATCCTTATCATCAGTAGGACACGGAAAGAGGCACTAAGTCTCCTAACCAAGTTCAACCACACTCTGCAACTTAACCATTGCACTACAAATTAGGCAACGGGGGCATCAGCAAAGGCAGCCAATGTGCCGATCCTTTATACATTTTGTGTAGTACTTTTCTTACTCGGAGGCAAAATCAGCACTTTAACTGCCCAAATCATACAGATTTTACACATGTAGCACTCTATGCACACATAGGCACACACCTTGCAGTTCTTCTACACACACTTAAGCTAAAAACCCATTCTGTCACGTCAAAATTCTGCAAACCTATTACATATTCAGTGCGTCGGCATAGAAGCACTTTTTAATGCCACTAAAATGCACAAGTAGTTAGACTGAAGATGCAACCTGAATGAGTTTACAGTATGTACTCCACTTTATTAATGATTAGTAATGAGAAAGTGAGGACTACAAGAGTATTGGAAAATACTTTTTCCACTCTGAATGTAAAGCAGATTGTGTGACCAATTTACCCAAAAACGACCACGAAGGGACTCGAACCCTCAATCTTCTGATCCGAAGTCAGACGCCTTATCCATTAGGCCACGCGGTCATCCGTCCACCTGAGATGATTTTTATCATGTAGGTGGTATGCATGGATGGAGAACATATTATTGAAAGGTATTCAGGTTTACATCCCATAGTGTTCTTTCAGCTCTTTTCGCTGTAAGCACTTTTTTGGAATCTATATATTGAGAATTTTATGAGTACGATATGCTTTTGTTTTCCTTTTTCCATACAAACCTCTTTTCACATGAGTTTAAAGCTCATTTGTATTCTCTACATAGCTCTGGAAGTTTCCAGACGTGGAGTGAAACTGTTTTGAAAGTAGGACAAATTGCTCCTTCCTGCATATGCTAATTTTTCACACTCACATAGGTTGTATACGTTTTATGTATCCTGGCTTGACCTATTCAAGTAGCTGAAAGCCTGTCACCACCTCTAGAAACAAGATTCACACCAATCCAATTCAAATCATTTTTTCCAAAGGAATATGTTCTGGCCGGTCGAAAATGCATCTCACAAAAATAGGCATTTAAAAATCAACTTTGCAGTTTCAGAACACTAACATGACTGTGAAGTGTACACAAGTAAAATGGGACCGTTTCAAAGTACCTAATCCCTCATAAACTTCTGAGAGGAAGCATGTAATAAATCTACCTAATTTTCTGGAAAAGTAAGAGGGAAGATTTTTGTTATCACCTCCGATGGGACTTGAACCCACAATCTCTGGCTTAGGAGGCCAGTGCCTTATCCATTAGGCCACTGAGGCACACATGCATAGCTCTTTTCTAGAGGCATTATTTAAATGTATTCCATGGTCAGACACCGGTGTGTGCACACAGGGCATTTCTCACTTCTCTCTATAAGTAAACTTCCCATTTTCATCCTCTTCCATTCCCGACTTTAACGCTCTCTTCTATGCTATAATGGAGACTTTGCAATTTTAGCAAGTGGAGAGAAATTGGAGAACCACTTTCGACTCCACACTTCTTCTTCACTTACTTCTTTTCTCAATATACTGGGCTTAGAAAATGGTATCAAGCCATCCTTATCATCAGTAGGACACGGAAAGAGGCACTAAGTCTCCTAACCAAGTTCAACCACACTCTGCAACTTAACCATTGCACTACAAATTAGGCAACGGGGGCATCAGCAAAGGCAGCCAATGTGCCGATCCTTTATACATTTTGTGTAGTACTTTTCTTACTCGGAGGCAAAATCAGCACTTTAACTGCCCAAATCATACAGATTTTACACATGTAGCACTCTATGCACACATAGGCACACACTGCGCAGTTCTTCTACACACACTTAAGCTAAAAACCCATTCTGTCACGTCAAAATTCTGCAAACCTATTACATATTCAGTGCGTCGGCATAGAAGCACTTTTTAATGCCACTAAAATGCACAAGTAGTTAGACTGAAGATGCAACCTGAATGAGTTTACAGTATGTACTCCACTTTATTAATGATTAGTACTGAGAAAGTGAGGACTACAAGAGTATTGGAAAATACTTTTTCCACTCTGAATGTAAAGCAGATTGTGTGACCATTGGCCAAAAACGACCTCGAAGGGACTCGAACCCTCAATCTTCTGATCCGAAGTCAGACGCCTTATCCATTAGGCCACGCGGTCATCCGTCTACCTGAGATGATTTTTATCATGTAGGTGGTATGCATGGATGGAGAACATATTATTGAAAGGTATTCAGGTTTACATCCCATAGTGTCCTTTCAGCTCTTTTCGCTGGAAGCACTTTTTTGGAATCTATATATTGAGAATTTTATGAGTACGATATGCTTTTGTTTTCCTTTTTCCATACAAACCTGTTTCCACATGAGTTTAAAGCTCATTTGTATGCTCTACATAGCTCTGGAAGTTTCCAGACGTGGAGTGAAACTGTTTTGAAAGTAGTACAAATTGCTCCTTCCTGCATATGCTAATTTTTCACATTCACATAGGTTGTATAAGTTTTATGAATCCTGGCTTGACCTATTCAAGTAGCTGAAAGCCTGTCACCACCTCTAGAAACAAGATTCACACCAATCCAAATTATATCATTTTTTCCAAAGGAATATGTTCTGGCCGGTCGAAAATGCATCTCACAAAAATAGGCATTTAAGAATCTACTTTGCAGTTTCAGAACACTAACATGACTGTGAAGTGTACACAAGTAAAATGGGACCGTTTCAAAGTACCTAATCCCTCATAAACTTCTGAGAGGAAGCATGTAATAAATCTACCTAATTTTCTGGAAAAGAAAGAGAGAGGATTTTTGTTATCACCTCAGATGGGACTTGAACCCACAATCCCTGGCTTAGGAGGCCAGTGCCTTATCCATTAGGCCACTGAGGCACACATGCATAGCTCTTTTCCAGAGGCATTATTTAAATGTATTCTATGGTCAGACACCGGTGTGTGCACACAGGGCATTTCTCACTTCTCTCTATAAGTAAACTTCCCATTTTCATCCTCTTCCATCCCCGACTTTAACGCTCTCTTCTATGCTATAATGGAGACTTTGCAATTTTAGCAAGTGGAGAGAAATTGGAGAACCACTTTCGACTCCACACTTCTTCTTCACTCACTTCTTTTCTCAATATACTGGGCTTAGAAAATGGTATCAAGCCATCCTTATCATCAGTAGGACACGGAAAGAGGCACTAAGTCTCCTAACCAAGTTCAACCACACTCTGCAACTTAACCATTGCACTACAAATTAGGCAACGGGGGCATCAGCAAAGGCAGCCAATGTGCCGATCCTTTATACATTTTGCGTAGTACTTTTCTTACTCGGAGGCAAAATCAGCACTTTAACTGCCCAAATCATACAGATTTTACACATGTAGCACTCTATGCACACATAGGCACACACCTTGCAGTTCTTCTACACACACTTAAGCTAAAAACCCATTCTGTCACGTCAAAATTCTGCAAACCTATTACATATTCAGTGCGTCGGCATAGAAGCACTTTTTAATGCCACTAAAATGCACAAGTAGTTAGACTGAAGATGCAACCTGAATGAGTTTACAGTATGTACTCCACTTTATTAATGATTAGTACTGAGAAAGTGAGGACTACAAGAGTATTGGAAAAGACTTTTTCCACTCTGAATGTAAAGCAGATTGTGTGACCATTGGCCAAAAACGACCACGAAGGGACTCGAACCCTCAATCTTCTGATCCCAAGTCAGACGCCTTATCCATTAGGCCACGCGGTCATCCGTCCACTTGAGATGATTTTTATCATGTAGGTGGTATGCATGGATGGAGAACATATTATTGAAAGGTATTCAGGTTTACATCCCATAGTGTTCTTTCAGCTCTTTTCGCTGGAAGCACTTTTTTGGAATCTGTATATTGAGAATTTTATGAGTACGATATGCTTTTGTTTTCCTTTTTCCATACAAACCTCTTTCCTCATGAGTTTAAAGCTCATTTGTATGCTCTACATAGCTCTGGACGTTTCCAGACGTGGAGTGAAACTGTTTTGAAAGTAGTACAAATTGCTCCTTCCTGCATATGCTAATTTTTCACACTCACATAGGTTGTATAAGTTTTATGAATCCTGGCTTGACCTATTCAAGTAGCTGAAAGCCTGTCACCACCTCTAGAAACAAGATTCACACCAATCCAATTCATATAATTTTTTCCAAAGGAATATGTTCTGGCCGGTCGAAAATGCATCTCACAAAAATAGGCATTTAAAAATCTACTTTGCAGTTTCAGAACACTAACATGACTGTGAAGTGTACACAAGTAAAATGGGACCGTTTCAAAGTACCTAATCCCTCATAAACTTCTGAGAGGAAGCATGTAATAAATCTACCTAATTTTCTGGAAAACAAAGAGGGAGGATTTTTGTTATCAACTCCGATGGGCCTTGAACCCACAATCCCTGGCTTAGGAGGCCAGTGCCTTATCCATTAGGCCACTGAGGCACAAATGCATAGCTCTTTTCGAGAGGCATTATTTAAATGTATTCTATGGTCAGACACCGGTGTGTGCACACAGGGCATTTCTCACTTCTCTCTATAAGTAAACTTCCCATTTTCATCCTCTTCCATCCCCGACTTTAACGCTCTCTTCTATGCTATAATGGAGACTTTGCAATTTT
>NC_140585.1:134630703-134635703 GCF_964204655.1 Triturus cristatus
CATCTCACAAAAATAGGCATTTAAAAATCTACTTTGCAGTTTCAGAACACTAACATGACTGTGAAGTGTACACAAGTAAAATGGGACCGTTTCAAAGTACCTAATCCCTCATAAACTTCTGAGAGGAAGCATGTAATAAATCTACCTAATTTTTTGGAAAAGAAAGAGGGAGTATTTTTGTTATCACCTCAGATGGGACTTGAACCCACAATCCCTGGCTTAGGAGGCCAGTGCCTTATCCATTAGGCCACTGAGGCACACATGCATAGCTCTTTTCTAGAGGCATTATTTAAATGTATTCTATGGTCAGACACCGGTGTGTGCACACAGGGCATTTCTCACTTCTCTCTATAAGTAAACTTCCCATTTTCATACTCTTCCATCCCCGACTTTAACGCTCTCTTCTATGCTATAATGGAGACTTTGCAATTTTAGCAAGTGGAGAGAAATTGGAGAACCACTTTCGACTCCACACTTCTTCTTCACTTACTTCTTTTCTCAATATACTGGGCTTAGAAAATGGTATCAAGCTATCCTTATCATCAGTAGGACACGGAAAGAGGCACTAAGTCTCCTAACCAAGTTCAACCACACTCTGCAACTTAACCATTGCACTACAAAGTAGGCAACGGGGGCATCAGCAAAGGCAGCCAATGTGCCGATCCTTTATAGATTTTGTGTAGTACTTTTCTTGCTCGGAGGCAAAATCAGCACTTTAACTGCCCAAATCATACAGATTTTACACATGTACCACTCTATGCACACATAGGCACACACCTTGCAGTTCTTCTACACACACTTAAGCTAAAAACCCATTCTGTCACGTCAAAATTCTGCAAACCTATTACATATTCAGTGCGTCGGCATAGAAGCACTTTTTAATGCCACTAAAATGCACAAGTAGTTAGACTGAAGATGCAACCTGAATGAGTTTACAGTATGTACTCCACTTTATTAATGATTAGTACTGAGAAAGTGAGGACTACAAGAGTATTGGAAAATACTTTTTCCACTCTGAATGTAAAGCAGATTGTGTGACCATTGGCCAAAAAAGACCACGAAGGGACTCGAACCCTCAATTTTCTGATCCGAAGTCAGACGCCTTATCCATTAGGCCACGCGGTCATCCGTCCACCTGAGATGATTTTTATCATGTAGGTGGTATGCATGGATGGAGAACATATTATTGAAAGGTATTCAGGTTTACATCCCATAGTGTTCTTTCAGCTCTTTTCGCTGGAAGCACTTTTTTGGAATCTATATATTGAGAATTTTATGAGTACGATATGCTTTTGTTTTCCTTTTTCCATACAAACCTCTTTCTACATGAGTTTAAAGCTCATTTGTATGCTCTACATAGCTCTGGACGTTTCCAGACGTGGAGTGAAACTGTTTTGAAAGTAGTACAAATTGCTCCTTCCTGCATATGCTAATTTTTCACACTCACATAGGTTGTATAAGTTTTATGAATCCTGGCTTGACCTATTCAAGTAGCTGAAAGCCTGTCACCACCTCTAGAAACAAGATTCACACCAATCCAATTCATATCATTTTTTCCAAAGGAATATGTTCTGGCCGGTCGAAAATGCATCTCACAAAAATAGGCATTTAAGAATCTACTTTGCAGTTTCAGAACACTAACATGACTGTGAAGTGTACACAAGTAAAATGGGACCGTTTCAAAGTACCTAATCCCTCATAAACTTCTGAGAGGAAGCATGTAATAAATCTACCTAATTTTCTGGAAAAGAAAGAGAGAGGATTTTTGTTATCACCTCAGATGGGACTTGAACCCACAATCCCTGGCTTAAGAGGCCAGTGCCTTATCCATTAGGCCACTGAGGCACACATGCATAGCTCTTTTCTAGAGGCATTATTTAAATGTATTCTATGGTTAGACACCGGTGTGTGCACACAGGGCATTTCTCACTTCTCTCTATAAGTAAACTTCCCATTTTCATCCTCTTCCATCCCCGAATTTAACGCTCTCTTCTATGCTATAATGGAGACTTTGCAATTTTAGCAAGTGGAGAGAAATTGGAGAACCACTTTCGACTCCACACTTCTTCTTCACTTACTTCTTTTCTCAATATACTGGGCTTAGAAAATGGTATCAAGCCATCCTTATCATCAGTAGGACACGGAAAGAGGCACTAAGTCTCCTAACCAAGTTCAACCACACTCTGCAACTTAACCATTGCACTACAAATTAGGCAACGGGGGCATCAGCAAAGGCAGCCAATGTGCCGATCCTTTATACATTTTGTGTAGCACTTTTCTTACTCGGAGGCAAAATCAGCACTTTAACTGCCCAAATCATACAGATTTTACACTTGTAGCACTCTATGCACACATAGGCACACACCTTGCAGTTCTTCTACACACACTTAAGCTAAAAACCCATTCTGTCACGTCAAAATTCTGCAAACCTATTACATATTCAGTGCGTCGGCATAGAAGCACTTTTTAATGCCACTAAAATGCACAAGTAGTTAGACTGAAGATGCAACCTGAATGAGTTTACAGTATGTACTCCACTTTATTAATGATTAGTAATGAGAAAGTGAGGACTACAAGAGTATTGGAAAAGACTTTTTCCACTCTGAATGTAAAGCAGATTGTGTGACCATTGGCCAAAAACGACCACGAAGGGACTCGAACCCTCAATCTTCTGATCCGAAGTCAGACGCCTTATCCATTAGGCCACGCGGTCATCCGTCCACCTGAGATGATTTTTATCATGTAGGTGGTATGCATGGATGGAGAACATATTATTGAAAGGTATTCAGGTTTACATCCCATAGTGTTCTTTCAGCTCTTTTCGCTGGAAGCACTTTTTTGGAATCTATATATTGAGAATTTTATGAGTACGATATGCTTTTGTTTTCCTTTTTCCATACAAACCTCTTTCCTCATGAGTTTAAAGCTCATTTGTGTGCTCTACATAGCTCTGGACGTTTCCAGACGTGGAGTGAAACTGTTTTGAAAGTAGTACAAATTGCTCCTTCCTGCATATGCTAATTTTTCACACTCACATAGGTTGTATAAGTTTTATGAATCCTGGCTTGACCTATTCAAGTAGCTGAAAGCCTGTCACCACCTCTAGAAACAAGATTCACACCAATCCAATTCATATAATTTTTTCCAAAGGAATATGTTCTGGCCGGTCGAAAATGCATCTCACAAAAATAGGCATTTAAAAATCTACTTTGCAGTTTCAGAACACTAACATGACTGTGAAGTGTACACAAGTAAAATGGGACCGTTTCAAAGTACCTAATCCCTCATAAACTTCTGAGAGGAAGCATGTAAT
Source organism: Triturus cristatus (assembly GCF_964204655.1). Classification (NCBI taxonomy): domain Eukaryota; kingdom Metazoa; phylum Chordata; class Amphibia; order Caudata; family Salamandridae; genus Triturus; species Triturus cristatus. The sequence goes on from NC_140585.1 coordinate 134,634,017, forward strand.
AAATCTACCTAATTTTCTGGAAAAGAAAGAGGGAGGATTTTTGTTATCACCTCTGATGGGACTTGAACCCACAATCCCTGGCTTAGGAGGCCAGTGCCTTATCCATTAGGCCACTGAGGCACACATGCATAGCTCTTTTCTAGAGGCATTATTTAAATGTATTCTATGGTCAGACACCGGTGTGTGCACACAGGGCATTTCTCACTTCTCTCTATAAGTAAACTTCCCATTTTCATCCTCTTCCATCCCCGACTTTAACGCTCTCTTCTATGCTATAATGGAGACTTTGCAATTTTAGCAAGTGGAGAGAAATTGGAGAACCACTTTCGACTCCACACTTCTTCTTCACTTACTTCTTTTCTCAATATACTGGGCTTAGAAAATGGTATCAAGCCATCCTTATCATCAGTAGGACACGGAAAGAGGCACTAAGTCTCCTAACCAAGTTCAACCACACTCTGCAACTTAACCATTGCACTACAAATTAGGCAACGGGGGCATCAGCAAAGGCAGCCAATGTGCCGATCCTTTATACATTTTGTGTAGTACTTTTCTTACTCGGAGGCAAAATCAGCACTTTAACTGCCCAAATCATACAGATTTTACACATGTAGCACTCTATGCACACATAGGCACACACCTTGCAGCTCTTCTACACACACTTAAGTTAAAAACCCATTCTGTCACGTCAAAATTCTGCAAACCTATTACATATTCAGTGCGTCGGCATAGAAGCACTTTTTAATGCCACTAAAATGCACAAGTAGTTAGACTGAAGATGCAACCTGAATGAGTTTACAGTATGTACTCCACTTTATTAATGATTAGTAATGAGAATGTGAGGACTACAAGAGTATTGGAAAAGACTTTTTCCACTCTGAATGTAAAGCAGATTGTGTGACCAATTTACCCAAAAACGACCACGAAGGGACTCGAACCCTCAATCTTCTGATCCGAAGTCAGACGCCTTATCCATTAGGCCACGCGGTCATCCGTCCACCTGAGATGATTTTTATCATGTAGGTGGTATGCATGGATGGAGAACATATTATTGAAAGGTATTCAGGTTTACATCCCATAGTGTTCTTTCAGCTCTTTTCGCTGGAAGCACTTTTTTGGAATCTATATATTGAGAATTTTATGAGTACGATATGCTTTTGTTTTCCTTTTTCCATACAAACCTCTTTCCTCATGAGTTTAAAGCTCATTTGTATGCTCTACATAGATCTGGACGTTTCCAGACGTGTAGTGAAACTGTTTTGAAAGTAGTACAAATTGCTCCTTCCTGCATATGCTAATTTTTCACACTCACATAGGTTGTATAAGTTTTATGAATCCTGGCTTGACCTATTCAAGTAGCTGAAAGTCTGTCACCACCTCTAGAAACAAGATTCACACCAATCCAATTCATATCATTTTTTCCAAAGGAATATGTTCTGGCCGGTCGAAAATGCATCTCACAAAAATAGGCATTTAAAAATCTACTTTGAAGTTTCAGAACACTAACATGACTGTGAAGTGTACACAAGTAAAATGGGACCGTTTCAAAGTACCTAATCCCTCATAAACTTCTGAGAGGAAGCATGTAATAAATCTACCTAATTTTCTGGAAAAGAAAGAGGGAGGATTTTTGTTATCACCTCAGATGGGACTTGAACCCACAATCCCTGGCTTAGGAGGCCAGTGC
>NC_140585.1:134638203-134643203 GCF_964204655.1 Triturus cristatus
TTTATCATGTAGGTGGTATGCATGGATGGAGAACATATTATTGAAAGGTATTCAGGTTTACATCCCATAGTGTTCTTTCAGCTCTTTTCGCTGGAAGCACTTTTTTGGAATCTATATATTGAGAATTTTATGAGTACGATATGCTTTTGTTTTCCTTTTTCCATACAAACCTCTTTCCTCATGAGTTTAAAGCTCATTTGTATGCTCTACATAGCTCTGGACGTTTCCAGACGTGGAGTGAAACTGTTTTGAAAGTAGTACAAATTGCTCCTTCCTGCATATGCTAATTTTTCACACTCACATAGGTTGTATAAGTTTTATGAATCCTGGCTTGACCTATTCAAGTAGCTGAAAGCCTGTCACCACCTCTAGAAACAAGATTCACACCAATCCAATTCATATTTTTTTTCCAAAGGAATATGTTCTGGCCGGTCGAAAATGCATCTCACAAAAATAGGCATTTAAAAATCTACTTTGCAGTTTCAGAACACTAACATGACTGTGAAGTGTACACAAGTAAAATGGGACCGTTTCAAAGTACCTAATCCCTCATAAACTTCTGAGAGGAAGCATGTAATAAACCTACCTAATTTTCTGGAAAAGAAAGAGGGAGGATTTTTGTTATCACCTCAGATGGGACTCGAACCCACAATCCCTGGCTTAGGAGGCCTGTGCCTTATCCTTTAGGCCACTGAGGCAGACATGCATAGCTCTTTTCTAGAGACATTATTCAAATGTATTCTATGGTCAGACACCGGTGTGTGCACACAGGGCATTTCTCACTTCTCTCTATAAGTAAACTTCCTATTTTCATCCTCTTCCATCCCCGACTTTAACGCTCTCTTCTATGCTATAATGGAGACTTTGCAATTTTAGCAAGTGGAGAGAAATTGGAGAACCACTTTCGACTCCACACTTCTTCTTCACTTACATCTTTTCTCAATATACTGGGCTTAGAAAATGGTATCAAGCCATCCTTATCATCAGTAGGACACGGAAAGAGGCACTAAGTCTCTTAACCAAGTTCAACCACACTCTGCAACTTAACCATTGCACTACAAATTAGGCAACGGGGGCATCAGCAAAGGCAGCCAATGTGCCGATCCTTTATACATTTTGTGTAGTACTTTTCTTACTCGGAGGCAAAATCAGCACTTTAACTGCCCAAATCATACAGATTTTACACATGTAGCACTCTATGCACAGATAGGCACACACTGCGCAGTTCTTCTACACACACTTAAGCTAAAAACCCATTCTGTCACGTCAAAATTCTGCAAACCTATTACATATTCAGTGCGTCGGCATAGAAGCACTTTTTAATGCCACTAAAATGCACAAGTAGTTAGACTGAAGATGCAACCTGAATGAGTTTACAGTATGTACTCCACTTTATTAATGATTAGTAATGAGAAAGTGAGGACTACAAGAGTATTGGAAAAGACTTTTTCCACTCTGAATGTAAAGCAGATTGTGTGACCATTGGCCAAAAACGACCACGAAGGGACTCGAACCCTCAATCTTCTGATCCGAAGTCAGACACCTTATCCATTAGGCCACGCGGTCATCCGTCCACCTGAGATGATTTTTATCATGTAGGTGGTATGCATGGATGGAGAACATATTATTGAAAGGTATTCAGGTTTACATCCCATAGTGTTCTTTCAGCTCTTTTCGCTGGAAGCACTTTTTTGGAATCTATATATTGAGAATTTTATGAGTACGATATGCTTTTGTTTTCCTTTTTCCATACAAACCTCTTTCCTCATGAGTTTAAAGCTCATTTGTATGCTCTACATAGCTCTGGACGTTTCCAGACGTGGAGTGAAACTGTTTTGAAAGTAGTACAAATTGCTCCTTCCTGCATATGCTAATTTTTCACACTCACATAGGTTGTATAAGTTTTATGAATCCTGGCTTGACCTATTCAAGTAGCTGAAAGCCTGTCACCACCTCTAGAAACAAGATTCACACCAATCCAATTCATATCATTTTTTCCAAAGGAATATGTTCTGGCCGGTCGAAAATGCATCTCACAAAAATAGGCATTTAAAAATCTACTTTGCAGTTTCAGAACACTAACATGACTGTGAAGTGTACACAAGTAAAATGGGACCGTTTCAAAGTACCTAATCCCTCATAAACTTCTGAGAGGAAGCATGTAATAAATCTACCTAATTTTCTGGAAAAGAAAGAGGGAGGATTTTTGTTATCACCTCAGATGGGACTCGAACCCACAATCCCTGGCTTAGGAGGCCTGTGCCTTATCCTTTAGGCCACTGAGGCACACATGCATAGCTCTTTTCTAGAGACATTATTCAAATGTATTCTATGGTCAGACACCGGTGTGTGCACACAGGGCATTTCTCACTTCTCTCTATAAGTAAACTTCCCATTTTCATCCTCTTCCATCCCCGACTTTAACGCTCTCTTCTATGCTATAATGGAGACTTTGCAATTTTAGCAAGTGGAGAGAAATTGGAGAACCACTTTCGACTCCACACTTCTTCTTCACTTACTTCTTTTCTCAATATACTGGGCTTAGAAAATGGTATCAAGCCATCCTTATCATCAGCAGAACACGGAAAGAGGCACCGAGTCTCCTAACCAAGTTCAACCACACTCTGCAACTTAACCATTGCACTACAAATTAGGCAACGGGGGCATCAGCAAAGGCAGCCAATGTGCCGATCCTTTATACATTTTTTGTAGTACTTTTATTACTCGGAGGCAAATTCAGCACTTTAACTGCCCAAATCATACAGACTTTACACATGTAGCACTCTATGCACACATAGGCACACACCTTGCAGTTCTTCTACACACACTTAAGCTAAAAACCCATTCTGTCACGCCAAAATTCTGCAAACCTATTACATATTCAGTGCGTCGGCATAGAAGCACTTTTTAATGCCACTAAAATGCACAAGTAGTTAGACTGAAGATGCAACCTGAATGAGTTTACAGTATGTACTCCACTTTATTAATGATTAGTAATGAGAAAGTGAGGACTACAAGAGTATTGGAAAAGACTTTTTCCACTCTGAATGTAAAGCAGATTGTGTGACCATTGGCCAAAAACGGCCACGAAGGGACTCGAACCCTCAATCTTCTGATCCGAAGTCAGACGCCTTATCCATTAGGCCACGCAGTTATCCGTCCACCTGAGATGATTTTTATCATGTAGGTGGTATGCATGGATGGAGAACATATTATTGAAAGGTATTCAGGTTTACATCCCATAGTGTTCTTTCAGCTCTTTTCGCTGGAAGCACTTTTTTGGAATCTATACATTGAGTATTTTATGAGTACGATATGCTTTTGTTTTCCTTTTTGCATACAAACCTCTTTCCTCATGAGTTTAAAGCTCATTTGTATTCTCTACATAGCTCTGGAAGTTTCCAGATGTGGAGTGAAACTGTTTTGAAAGTAGGACAAATTGCTCCTTCCTGCATATGCTAATTTTTCACACTCACATAGGTTGTATAATTTTTATGAATCCTGGCTTGACCTATTCAAGTAGCTGAAAGCCTGTCACCACCTCTAGAAACAAGATTCACACCAATCCAATTCATATAATTTTTTCCAAAGGAATATGTTCTGGCCGGTCGAAAATGCATCTCACAAAAATAGGCATTTAAAAATCTACTTTGCAGTTTCAGAACACTAACATGACTGTGAAGTGTACACAAGTAAAATGGGACCGTTTCAAAGTACCTAATCCCCCATAAACTTCTGAGAGGAAGCATGTAATAAATCTACCTAATTTTCTGGAAAAGAAAGAGGGAGGATTTTTGTTATCACCTCCGATGGGACTTGAACCCACAATCCCTGGCTTAGGAGGCCAGTGCCTTATCCATTAGGCCACTGAGGCACACATGCATAGCTCTTTTCTAGAGGCATTTTTTAAATGTATTCTATGGTCAGACACCGGTGTGTGCACACAGGGCATTTCTCACTTCTCTCTATAAGTAAACTTCCCATTTTCATCCTCTTCCATTCCCGACTTTAACGCTCTCTTCTATGCTATAATGGAGACTTTGCAATTTTAGCAAGTGGAGAGAAATTGGAGAACCACTTTCGACTCCACACTTCTTCTTCACTTACTTCTTTTCTCAATATACTGGGCTTAGAAAATGGTATCAAGCCATCCTTATCATCAGTAGGACACGGAAAGAGGCACTAAGTCTCCTAACCAAGTTCAACCACACTCTGCAACTTAACCATTGCACTACAAATTAGGCAAAGGGGCATCAGCAAAGCCAGCCAATGTGCCGATCCTTTATATATTTTGTGTAGTACTTTTCTTACTCGGAGGCAAAATCAGCACTTTAACTGCCCAAATCATACAGATTTTACACATGTAGCACTCTATGCACACATAGGCACACACCTTGCAGTTCTTCTACACACACTTAAGCTAAAAACCCATTCTGTCACGTCAAAATTCTGCAAACCTATTACATATTCAGTGCGTCGGCATAGAAGCACTTTTTAATGCCACTAAAATGCACAAGAAGTTAGACTGAAGATGCAACCTGAATGAGTTTACAGTATGTACTCCACTTTATTAATGATTAGTAATGAGAAAGTGAGGACTACAAGAGTATTGGAAAATACTTTTTCCACTCTGAAGGTAAAGCAGATTGTGTGACCAATTTACCCAAAAACGACCACGAAGGGACTCGAACCCTCAATCTTCTGATCCGAAGTCAGACGCCTTATCCATTAGGCCACGCGGTCATCCGTCCACCTGAGATGATTTTTATCATGTAGGTGGTATGCATGGATGGAGAACATATTATTGAAAGGTATTCAGGTTTACATCCCATAGTGTTCTTTCAGCTCTTTTCGCTGGAAGCACTTTTTTGGAATCTATATATTGAGAATTTTATGAGTACGATATGCTTTTGTTTTCCTTTTTCCATACAAACCTCTTTCCACATGAGTTTAAAGCTCATTTGTATTCTCTACATAGCTCTGGAAGTTTCCAGACGTGG
>NC_140585.1:134648203-134653203 GCF_964204655.1 Triturus cristatus
CTACTTTGCAGTTTCAGAACACTAACATGACTGTGAAGTGTACACAAGTAAAATGGGACCGTTTCAAAGTACCTAATCCCTCATAAACTTCTGAGAGGAAGCATGTAATAAATCTACCTAATTTTCTGGAAAAGAAAGAGGGAGGATTTTTGTTATCACCTCTGATGGGACTTGAGCCCACAATCCCTGGCTTAGGAGGCCAGTGCCTTATCCATTAGGCCACTGAGGCACACATGCATAGCTCTTTTCTAGAGGCATTATTTAAATGTATTCTATGGTCAGACACCGGTGTGTGCACACAGGGCATTTCTCACTTCTCTCTATAAGTAAACTTCCCATTTTCATCCTCTTCCATCCCCGACTTTAACGCTCTCTTCTATGCTATAATGGAGACTTTGCAATTTTAGCAAGTGGAGAGAAATTGGAGAACCACTTTCGACTCCACACTTCTTCTTCACTTACTTCTTTTCTCAATATACTGGGCTTAGAAAATGGTATCAAGCCATCCTTATCATCAGTAGGACACGGAAAGAGGCACTAAGTCTCCTAACCAAGTTCAACCACACTCTGCAACTTAACCATTGCACTACAAATTAGGCAACGGGGGCATCAGCAAAGGCAGCCAATGTGCCGATCCTTTATACATTTTGTGTAGTACTTTTCTTACTCGGAGGCAAAATCAGCACTTTAACTGCCCAAATCATACAGACTTTACACATGTAGCACTCTATGCACACATAGGCACACACCTTGCAGTTCTTCTACACACACTTCAGCTAAAAACCCATTCTGTCACGTCAAAATTCTGCAAACCTATTACATATTCAGTGCGTCGGCATAGAAGCACTTTTTAATGCCACTAAAATGCACAAGTAGTTAGACTGAAGATGCAACCTGAATGAGTTTACAGTATGTACTCCACTTTATTAATGATTAGTAATGAGAAAGTGAGGACTACAAGAGTATTGGAAAAGACTTTTTCCACTCTGAATGTAAAGCAGATTGTGTGACCATTGGCCAAAAACGACCACGAAGGGACTCTAACCCTCAATCGTCTGATCCGAAGTCAGACGTCTTATCCATTAGGCCACGCGGTCATCCGTTCACATGAGATGATTTTTATCATGTAGGTGGTATGCATGGATGGAGAACATATTATTGAAAGGTATTCAGGTTTACATCCCATAGTGTTCTTTCAGCTCTTTTCGCTGGAAGCACTTTTTTGGAATCTATATATTGTGAATTTTATGAGTACGATATGCTTTTGTTTTCCTTTTTCCATACAAACCTCTTTCCTCATGAGTTTAAAGCTCATTTGTATGCTCTACATAGATCTGGACGTTTCCAGACGTGTAGTGAAACTGTTTTGAAAGTAGTACAAATTGCTCCTTCCTGCATATGCTAATTTTTCACACTCACATAGGTTGTATAAGTTTTATGAATCCTGGCTTGACCTATTCAAGTAGCTGAAAGTCTGTCACCACCTCTAGAAACAAGATTCACACCAATCCAATTCATATCATTTTTTCCAAAGGAATATGTTCTGGCCGGTCGAAAATGCATCTCACAAAAATAGGCATTTAAGAATCTACTTTGCAGTTTCAGAACACTAACATGACTGTGAAGTGTACACAAGTAAAATGGGACCGTTTCAAAGTACCTAATCCCTCATAAACTTCTGAGAGGAAGCATGTAATAAATCTACCTAATTTTCTGGAAAAGAAAGAGGGAGGATTTTTGTTATCACCTCAGATGGGACTTGAACCCACAATCCCTGGCTTAGGAGGCCAGTGCCTTATCCATTAGGCCACTGAGGCACACATGCATAGCTCTTTTCTGGAGGCATTATTTAAATGTATTCTATGGTCAGACACCGGTGTGTGCACACAGGGCATTTCTCACTTCTCTCTATAAGTAAACTTCCCATTTTCATCCTCTTCCATCCCCGACTTTAACGCTCTCTTCTATGCTATAATGGAGACTTTGCAATTTTAGCAAGTGGAGAGAAATTGGAGAACCACTTTCGACTCCACACTTCTTCTTCACTTACTTCTTTTCTCAATATACTGGGCTTAGAAAATGGTATCAAGCCATCCTTATCATCAGTAGGACACAGAAAGAGGCACTAAGTCTCCTAACCAAGTTCAACCACACTCTGCAACTTAACCATTGCACTACAAATTAGGCAACGGGGGCATCAGCAAAGGCAGCCAATGTGCCGATCCTTTAATCATTTTGTGTAGTACTTTTCTTACTCGGAGGCAAAATCAGCACTTTAACTGCCCAAATCATACAGATTTTACACATGTAGCACTCTATGCACACATAGGCACACACTGCGCAGTTCTTCTACACACACTTAAGCTAAAAACCCATTCTGTCACGTCAAAATTCTGCAAACCTATTACATATTCAGTGCGTCGGCATAGAAGCACTTTTTAATGCCACTAAAATGCACAAGTAGTTAGACTGAAGATGCAACCTGAATGAGTTTACAGTATGTACTCCACTTTATTAATGATTAGTAATGAGAAAGTGAGGACTACAGGAGTATTGGAAAAGACTTTTTCCACTCTGAATGTAAAGCAGATTGTGTGACCATTGGCCAAAAACGACCACGAAGGGACTCGAACCCTCAATCTTCTGATCCGAAGTCAGACGCCTTATCCATTAGGCCACGCGGTCATCCGTCCACCTGACATGATTTTTATCATGTAGGTGGTATGCATGGATGGAGAACATATTATTGAAAGGTATTCAGGTTTACATCCCATAGTGTTCTTTCAGCTCTTTTCGCTGGAAGCACTTTTTTGGAATCTATATATTGAGAATTTTATGAGTACGATATGCTTTTGTTTTCCTTTTTGAATACAAACCTCTTTCCTCATGCGTTTAAAGCTCATTTGTATTCTCTACATAGCGCTGGAAGTTTCCAGACGTGGAGTGAAACTGTTTTGAAAGTAGGACAAATTGCTCCTTCCTGCATATGCTAATTTTTCACACTCACATAGGTTGTATACGTTTTATGAATCCTGGCTTGACCTATTCAAGTAGCTGAAAGCCTGTCACCACCTCTAGAAACAAGATTCACACCAATCCAATTCAAATCATTTTTTCCAAAGGAATATGTTCTGGCCGGTCGAAAATGCATCTCACAAAAATAGGCATTTAAAAATCTACTTTGCAGTTTCAGAACACTAACATGACTGTGAAGTTTACACAAGTAAAACGGGACATTTTCAAAGTACCTAATCCCTCATAAACTTCTGAGAGGAAGCATGTAATAAATCTACCTAATTTTCTGGAAAAGAAAGAGGGAGGATTTTTGTTATCACCTCCGATGGGACTTGAACCCACAATCCATGGCTTAGGAGGCCAGTGGCTTATCCATTAGGCCACTGAGGCACACATGCATAGCTCTTTTCTAGAGGCATTATTTAAATGTATTCTATGGTCAGACACCGGTGTGTGCACACAGGGCATTTCTCACTTCTCTCTATAAGTAAACTTCCCATTTTCATCCTCTTCCATCCCCGACTTTAACGCTCTCTTCTATGCTATAATGGAGACTTTGCAATTTTAGCAAGTGGAGAGAAATTGGAGAACCACTTTCGACTCCACACTTCTTCTTCACTTACTTCTTTTCTCAATATACTGGGCTTAGAAAATGGTATCAAGCCATCCTTATCATCAGTAGGACACGGAAAGAGGCACTAAGTCTCTTAACCAAGTTCAACCACACTCTGCAACTTAACCATTGCACTACAAATTAGGCAACGGGGGCATCAGCAAAGGCAGCCAATGTGCCGATCCTTTATACATTTTGTGTAGTACTTTTCTTACTCGGAGGCAAAATCAGTACTTTAACTGCCCAAATCATACAGATTTTACACATGTAGCACTCTATGCACAGATAGGCAAACACTGCGCAGTTCTTCTACACACACTTAAGCTAAAAACCCATTCTGTCACGTCAAAATTCTGCAAACCTATTACATATTCAGTGCGTCGGCATAGAAGCACTTTTTAATGCCACTAAAATGCACAAGTAGTTAGACTGAAGATGCAACCTGAATGAGTTTACAGTATGTACTCCACTTTATTAATGATTAGTAATGAGAAAGTGAGGACTACAAGAGTATTGGAAAAGACTTTTTCCACTCTGAATGTAAAGCAGATTGTGTGACCATTGGCCAAAAACGACCACGAAGGGACTCGAACCCTCAATCTTCTGATCCGAAGTCAGACACCTTATCCATTAGGCCACGCGGTCATCCGTCCACCTGAGATGATTTTTATCATGTAGGTGGTATGCATGGATGGAGAACATATTATTGAAAGGTATTCAGGTTTACATCCCATAGTGTTCTTTCAGCTCTTTTCGCTGGAAGCACTTTTTTGGAATCTATATATTGAGAATTTTATGAGTACGATATGCTTTTGTTTTCCTTTTTCCATACAAACCTCTTTCCTCATGAGTTTAAAGCTCATTTGTATGCTCTACATAGCTCTGGACGTTTCCAGACGTGGAGTGAAACTGTTTTGAAAGTAGTACAAATTGCTCCTTCCTGCATATGCTAATTTTTCACACTCACATAGGTTGTATAAGTTTTATTAATCCTGGCTTGACCTATTCAAGTAGCTGAAAGCCTGTCGCCACCTCTAGAAACAAGATTCACACCAATCCAATTCATATCATTTTTTCCAAAGGAATATGTTCTGGCCGGTCGAAAATGCATCTCACAAAAATAGGCATTTAAAAATCTACTTTGCAGTTTCAGAACACTAACATGACTGTGAAGTGTACACAAGTAAAATGGGACCGTTTCAAAGTACCTAATCCCTCATAAACTTCTGAGAGGAAGCATGTAATAAATCTACCTAATTTTCTGGAAAAGAAAGAGGGAGGATTTTTGTTATCACCTCAGATGGGACTCGAACCCACAATCCCTGGCTTAGGAGGCCTGTGCCTTATCCTTTAGGCCACTGAGGCACACATG
>NC_140585.1:134658203-134673203 GCF_964204655.1 Triturus cristatus
CAATATACTGGGCTTAGAAAATGGTATCAAGCCATCCTTATCATCAGTAGGACACGGAAAGAGGCACTAAGTCTCCTAACCAAGTTCAACCACACTCTGCAACTTAACCATTGCACTACAAATTAGGCAACGGGGGCATCAGCAAAGGCAGCCAATGTGCCGATCCTTTATACATTTTTTGTAGTACTTTTCTTACTCGGAGGCAAAATCAGCACTTTAACTGCCCAAATCATACAGACTTTACACATGTAGCACTCTATGCACACATAGGCACACACCTTGCAGTTCTTCTACACACACTTCAGCTAAAAACCCATTCTGTCACGTCAAAATTCTGCAAACCTATTACATATTCAGTGCGTCGGCATAGAAGCACTTTTTAATGCCACTAAAATGCACAAGTAGTTAGACTGAAGATGCAACCTGAATGAGTTTACAGTATGTACTCCACTGTATTAATGATTAGTAATGAGAAAGTGAGGACTACAAGAGTATTGGAAAATACTTTTTCCACTCTGAATGTAAAGCAGATTGTGTGACCATTGGCCAAAAACGGCCACGAAGGGACTCGAACCCTCAATCTTCTGATCCGAAGTCAGACGCCTTATCCATTAGGCCACGCAGTTATCCGTCCACCTGAGATGATTTTTATCATGTAGGTGGTATGCATGGATGGAGAACATATTATTGAAAGGTATTCAGGTTTACATCCCATAGTGTTCTTTCAGCTCTTTTCGCTGGAAGCACTTTTTTGGAATCTATACATTGAGTATTTTATGAGTACGATATGCTTTTGTTTTCCTTTTTGCATACAAACCTCTTTCCTCATGAGTTTAAAGCTCATTTGTATTCTCTACATAGCTCTGGAAGTTTCCAGACGTGGAGTGAAACTGTTTTGAAAGTAGGACAAATTGCTCCTTCCTGCATATGTTAATTTTTCACACTCACATAGGTTGTATACGTTTTTATGAATCCTGGCTTGACCTATTCAAGTAGCTGAAAGCCTGTCACCACCTCTAGAAACAAGATTCACACCAATCCAATTCAAATCATTTTTTCCAAAGGAATATGTTCTGGCCGGTCGAAAATGCATCTCACAAAAATAGGCATTTAAAAACATACTTTGCAGTTTCAGAACACTAACATGACTTTGAAGTGTACACAAGTAAAATGGGACCGTTTCAAAGTAACTAATCCCTCATAAACGTCTGAGAGGAAGCATGTAATAAATCTACCTAATTTTCTGGAAAAGATAGAGGGAGGATTTTTGTTATCACCTCAGATGGGACTCAAACCCACAATCCATGGCTTAGGAGGACAATGCCTTATCCATTAGGCCACTGAGGCACACATGCATAGCTCTTTTCTAGAGACATTATTTAAATGTATTTTATGGTCAGACACCGGTGTGTGCACACAGGGCATTTCTCACTTCTCTCTATAAGTAAACTTCCCATTTTCATCCTCTTCCATCCCCGACTTTAACGCTCTCTTCTATGCTATAATGGAGACTTTGCAATTTTAGCAAGTGGAGAGAAATTGGAGAACCACTTTTGACTCCACACTTCTTCTTCACTTACTTCTTTTCTCAATATACTGGGCTTAGAAAATGGTATCAAGCCATCCTTATCATCAGCAGGACACGGAAAGAGGCACCAAGTCTCCTAACCAAGTTCAACCACACTCTGCAACTTAACCATTGCACTACAAATTAGGCAACGGGGGCATCAGCAAAGGCAGCCAATGTGCCGATCCTTTATACATTTTTTGTAGTACTTTTCTTACTCGGAGGCAAAATCAGCACTTTAACTGCCCAAATCATACAGACTTTACACATGTACCACTCTATGCACACATAGGCACACACCTTGCAGTTCTTCTACACACACTTAAGCTAAAAACCCATTCTGTCACGTCAAAATTCTGCAAACCTATTACATATTCAGTGCGTCGGCATAGAAGCACTTTTTAATGCCACTAAAATGCACAAGTAGTTAGACTGAAGATGCAACCTGAATGAGTTTACAGTATGTACTCCACTTTATTAATGATTAGTAATGAGAAAGTGAGGACTACAAGAGTATTGGAAAAGACTTTTTCCACTCTGAATGTAAAGCAGATTGTGTGACCATTGGCCAAAAACGACCACAAAGGGACTCGAACCCTCAATCTTCTGATCCGAAGTCAGACGCCTTATCCATTAGGCCACGAGGTCATCCGTTCACCTGAGATGATTTTTATCATGTAGGTGGTATGCATGGATGGAGAACATATTATTAAAAAGGTATTCAGGTTTACATCCCATAGTGTTCTTTCAGCTCTTTTCTCTGGAAGCACTTTTTTGGAATCTATATATTGAGTATTTTATGAGTACGATATGCTTTTGTTTTCCTTTTTGCATACAAACCTCTTTCCTCATGCGTTTAAAGCTCATTTGTATTCTCTACATAGCTCTGGAAGTTTCCAGACATGGAGTGAAACTGTTTTGAAAGTAGGACAAATTGCTCCTTCCTGCATATGCTAATTTTTCACACTCACATAGGTTGTATACATTTTATGAATCCTGGCTTGACCTATTCAAGTAGCTGAAAGCCTGTCACCACCTCTAGAAACAAGATTCACACCAATCCAATTCAAATCATTTTTTCCAAAGGAATATCTTCTGGCCGGTCGAAAATGCATCTCACAAAAATAGGCATTTAAAAATCTACTTTGCAGTTTCAGAACACTAACATGACTGTGAAGTGTACACAAGTAAAACGGGACAGTTTCAAAGTACCTAATCCCTCATAAACTTCTGAGAGGAAGCATGTAATAAATCTACCTAATTTTCTGGAAAAGAAAGAGGGAGGATTTTTGTTATCACCTCAGATGGGACTCGAACCCACAATCCCTGGCTTAGGAGGCCAGTACCTTATCCATTAGGCCACTGAGGCACACATGCATACCTCTTTTCTAGAGTCATTATTTAAATGTATTCTATGGTCAGACACCGGTGTGTGCACACAGGGCATTTCTCACTTCTCTCTATAAGTAAACTTCCCATTTTCATCCTCTTCCATCCCCGACTTTAACGCTCTCTTCTATGCTATAATGGAGACTTTGCAATTTTAGCAAGTGGAGAGAAATTGGAGAACCACTTTCGACTCCACACTTCTTCTTCACTTACTTCTTTTCTCAATATACTGGGCTTAGAAAATGGTATCAAGCCATCCTTATCATCAGCAGGACACGGAAAGAGGCACCAAGTCTCCTAACCAAGTTCAACCACACTCTGCAACTTAACCATTGCACTACAAATTAGGCAACGGGGGCATCAGCAAAGGCAGCCAATGTGCCGATCCTTTATACATTTTTTGTAGTACTTTTCTTACTCGGAGGCAAAATCAGCACTTTAACTGCCCAAATCATACAGACTTTACACATGTACCACTCTATGCACACATAGGCACACACCTTGCAGTTCTTCTACACACACTTAAGCTAAAAACCCATTCTGTCACGTCAAAATTCTGCAAACCTATTACATATTCAGTGCGTCGGCATAGAAGCACTTTTTAATGCCACTAAAATGCACAAGTAGTTAGACTGAAGATGCAACCTGAATGAGTTTACAGTATGTACTCCACTTTATTAATGATTAGTAATGAGAAAGTGAGGACTACAAGAGTATTGGAAAAGACTTTTTCCACTCTGAATGTAAAGCAGATTGTGTGACCATTGGCCAAATACGACCACGAAAGGACTCGAACCCTCAATCTTCTGATCCGACGTCAGACGCCTTATCCATTAGGCCACGCGGTCATCCGTTCACCTGAGATGATTTTTATCATGTAGGTGGTATGCATGGATGGAGAACATATTATTGAAAGGTATTCAGGTTTACATCCCATAGTGTTCTTTCAGCTCTTTTCGCTGGAAGCACTTTTTTGGAATCTATATATTGAGAATTTTATGAGTACGATATGCTTTTGTTTTCCTTTTTCCATACAAACCTCTTTCCTCATGAGTTTAAAGCTCATTTGTATGCTCTACATAGCTCTGGACGTTTCCAGACGTGGAGTGAAACTGTTTTGAAAGTAGTACAAATTGCTCCTTCCTGCATATGCTAATTTTTCACACTCACATAGGTTGTATAAGTTTTATGAATCCTGGCTTGACCTATTCAAGTAGCTGAAAGCCTGTCACCACCTCTAGAAACAAGATTCACACCAATCCAATTCATATCATTTTTTCCAAAGGAATATGTTCTGGCCGGTCGAAAATGCATCTCACAAAAATAGGCATTTAAAAATCTACTTTGCAGTTTCAGAACACTAACATGACTGTGAAGTGTACACAAGTAAAATGGGACCGTTTCAAAGTACCTAATCCCTCATAAACTTCTGAGAGGAAGCATGTAATAAATCTACCTAATTTTCTGGAAAAGAAAGAGGGAGGATTTTTGTTATCACCTCAGATGGGACTCGAACCCACAATCCCTGGCTTAGGATGCCTGTGCCTTATCCTTTAGGCCACTGAGGCACACATGCATAGCTCTTTTCTAGAGACATTATTCAAATGTATTCTATGGTCAGACACCGGTGTGTGCACACAGGGCATTTCTCACTTCTCTCTATAAGTAAACTTCCCATTTTCATCCTCTTCCATCCCCGACTTTAACGCTCTCTTCTATGCTATAATGGAGACTTTGCAATTTTAGCAAGTGGAGAGAAATTGGAGAACCACTTTCGACTCCACACTTCTTCTTCACTTACTTCTTTTCTCAATATACTGGGCTTAGAAAATGGTATCAAGCCATCCTTATCATCAGCAGAACACGGAAAGAGGCACCAAGTCTCCTAACCAAGTTCAACCACACTCTGCAACTTAACCATTGCACTACAAATTAGGCAACGGGGGCATCAGCAAAGGCAGCCAATGTGCCGATCCTTTATACATTTTTTGTAGTACTTTTATTACTCGGAGGCAAATTCAGCACTTTAACTGCCCAAATCATACAGACTTTACACATGTAGCACTCTATGCACACATAGGCACACACCTTGCAGTTCTTCTACACACACTTAAGCTAAAAACCCATTCTGTCACGTCAAAATTCTGCAAACCTATTACATATTCAGTGCGTCGGCATAGAAGCACTTTTCAATGCCACTAAAATGCACAAGTAGTTAGACTGAAGATGCAACCTGAATGAGTTTACAGTATGTACTCCACTGTATTCATGATTAGTAATGAGAAAGTGAGGACTACAAGAGTATTGGAAAATACTTTTTCCACTCTGAATGTAAAGCAGATTGTGTGACCATTGGCCAAAAACGGCCACGAAGGGACTCGAACCCTCAATCTTCTGATCCGAAGTCAGACGCCTTATCCATTAGGCCACGCAGTTATCCGTCCACCTGAGATGATTTTTATCATGTAGGTGGTATGCATGGATGGTGAACATATTATTGAAAGGTATTCAGGTTTACATCCCATAGTGTTCTTTCAGCTCTTTTCGCTGGAAGCACTTTTTTGGAATCTATACATTGAGTATTTTATGAGTACGATATGCTTTTGTTTTCCTTTTTGCATACAAACCTCTTTCCTCATGAGTTTAAAGCTCATTTGTATTCTCTACATAGCTCTGGAAGTTTCCAGACGTGGAGTGAAACTGTTTTGAAAGTAGGACAAATTGCTCCTTCCTGCATATGTTAATTTTTCACACTCACATAGGTTGTATACGTTTTTATGAATCCTGGCTTGACCTATTCAAGTAGCTGAAAGCCTGTCACCACCTCTAGAAACAAGATTCACACCAATCCAATTCAAATCATTTTTTCCAAAGGAATATGTTCTGGCCGGTCGAAAATGCATCTCACAAAAATAGGCATTTAAAAACATACTTTGCAGTTTCAGAACACTAACATGACTGTGAAGTGTACACAAGTAAAATGGGACCGTTTCAAAGTAACTAATCCCTCATAAACGTCTGAGAGGAAGCATGTAATAAATCTACCTAATTTTCTGGAAAAGATAGAGGGAGGATTTTTGTTATCACCTCAGATGGGACTCAAACCCACAATCCCTGGCTTAGGAGGACAATGCCTTATCCATTAGGCCACTGAGGCACACATGCATAGCTCTTTTCTAGAGACATTATTTAAATGTATTTTATGGTCAGACACCGGTGTGTGCACACAGGGCATTTCTCACTTCTCTCTATAAGTAAACTTCCCATTTTCATCCTCTTCCATCCCCGACTTTAACGCTCTCTTCTATGCTATAATGGAGACTTTGCAATTTTAGCAAGTGGAGAGAAATTGGAGAACCACTTTCGACTCCACACTTCTTCTTCACTTACTTCTTTTCTCAATATACTGGGCTTAGAAAATGGTATCAAGCCATCCTTATCATCAGCAGGACACGGAAAGAGGCACCAAGTCTCCTAACCAAGTTCAACCACACTCTGCAACTTAACCATTGCACTACAAATTAGGCAACGGGGGCATCAGCAAAGGCAGCCAATGTGCCGATCCTTTATACATTTTTTGTAGTACTTTTCTTACTCGGAGGCAAAATCAGCACTTTAACTGCCCAAATCATACAGACTTTACACATGTACCACTCTATGCACACATAGGCACACACCTTGCAGTTCTTCTACACACACTTAAGCTAAAAACCCATTCTGTCACGTCAAAATTCTGCAAACCTATTACATATTCAGTGCGTCGGCATAGAAGTACTTTTTAATGCCACTAAAATGCACAAGTAGTTAGACTGAAGATGCAACCTGAATGAGTTTACAGTATGTACTCCACTTTATTAATGATTAGTAATGAGAAAGTGAGGACTACAAGAGTATTGGAAAAGACTTTTTCCACTCTGAATGTAAAGCAGATTGTGTGACCATTGGCCAAAAACGACCACAAAGGGACTCGAACCCTCAATCTTCTGATCCGAAGTCAGACGCCTTATCCATTAGGCCACGAGGTCATCCGTTCACCTGAGATGATTTTTATCATGTAGGTGGTATGCATGGATGGAGAACATATTATTAAAAAGGTATTCAGGTTTACATCCCATAGTGTTCTTTCAGCTCTTTTCTCTGGAAGCACTTTTTTGGAATCTATATATTGAGTATTTTATGAGTACGATATGCTTTTGTTTTCCTTTTTGCATACAAACCTCTTTCCTCATGCGTTTAAAGCTCATTTGTATTCTCTACATAGCTCTGGAAGTTTCCAGACATGGAGTGAAACTGTTTTGAAAGTAGGACAAATTGCTCCTTCCTGCATATGCTAATTTTTCACACTCACATAGGTTGTATACGTTTTATGAATCCTGGCTTGACCTATTCAAGTAGCTGAAAGCCTGTCACCACCTCTAGAAACAAGATTCACACCAATCCAATTCAAATCATTTTTTCCAAAGGAATATGTTCTGGCCGGTCGAAAATGCATCTCACAAAAATAGGCATTTAAAAATCTACTTTGCAGTTTCAGAACACTAACATGACTGTGAAGTGTACACAAGTAAAACGGGACAGTTTCAAAGTACCTAATCCCTCATAAACTTCTGAGAGGAAGCATGTAATAAATCTACCTAATTTTCTGGAAAAGAAAGAGGGAGGATTTTTGTTATCACCTCAGATGGGACTCGAACCCACAATCCCTGGCTTAGGAGGCCAGTACCTTATCCATTAGGCCACTGAGGCACACATGCATACCTCTTTTCTAGAGGCATTATTTAAATGTATTCTATGGTCAGACACCGGTGTGTGCACACAGGGCATTTCTCACTTCTCTCTATAAGTAAACTTCCCATTTTCATCCTCTTCCATCCCCGACTTTAACGCTCTCTTCTATGCTATAATGGAGACTTTGCAATTTTAGCAAGTGGAGAGAAATTGGAGAACCACTTTCGACTCCACACTTCTTCTTCACTTACTTCTTTTCTCAATATACTGGGCTTAGAAAATGGTATCAAGCCATCCTTATCATCAGTAGGACACGGAAAGAGGCACTAAGTCTCTTAACCAAGTTCAACCACACTCTGCAACTTAACCATTGCACTACAAATTAGGCAACGGGGGCATCAGCAAAGGCAGCCAATGTGCCGATCCTTTATACATTTTGTGTAGTACTTTTCTTACTCGGAGGCAAAATCAGCACTTTAACTGCCCAAATCATACAGATTTTACACATGTAGCACTCTATGCACACATAGGCACACACTGCGCAGTTCTTCTACACACACTTAAGCTAAAAACCCATTCTGTCACGTCAAAATTCTGCAAACCTATTACATATTCAGTGCGTCGGCATAGAAGCACTTTTTAATGCCACTAAAATGCACAAGTAGTTAGACTGAAGATGCAACCTGAATGAGTTTACAGTATGTACTCCACTTTATTAATGATTAGTAATGAGAAAGTGAGGACTACAAGAGTATTGGAAAAGACTTTTTCCACTCTGAATGTAAAGCAGATTGTGTGACCATTGGCCAAATACGACCACGAAGGGACTCGAACCCTCAATCTTCTGCTCCGACGTCAGACGCCTTATCCATTAGGCCACGCGGTCATCCGTTCACCTGAGATGATTTTTATCATGTAGGTGGTATGCATGGATGGAGAACATATTATTGAAAGGTATTCAGGTTTACATCCCATAGTGTTCTTTCAGCTCTTTTCGCTGGAAGCACTTTTTTGGAATCTATATATTGAGAATTTTATGAGTACGATATGCTTTTGTTTTCCTTTTTCCATACAAACCTCTTTCCTCATGAGTTTAAAGCTCATTTGTATGCTCTACATAGCTCTGGACGTTTCCAGACGTGGAGTGAAACTGTTTTGAAAGTAGTACAAATTGCTCCTTCCTGCATATGCTAATTTTTCACACTCACATAGGTTGTATAAGTTTTATGAATCCTGGCTTGACCTATTCAAGTAGCTGAAAGCCTGTCACCACCTCTAGAAACAAGATTCACACCAATCCAATTCATATCATTTTTTCCAAAGGAATATGTTCTGGCCGGTCGAAAATGCATCTCACAAAAATAGGCATTTAAAAATCTACTTTGCAGTTTCAGAACACTAACATGACTGTGAAGTGTACACAAGTAAAATGGGACCGTTTCAAAGTACCTAATCCCTCATAAACTTCTGAGAGGAAGCATGTAATAAATGTACCTAATTTTCTGGAAAAGAAAGAAGGAGGATTTTTGTTATCACCTCAGATGGGACTCGAACCCACAATCCCTGGCTTAGGAGGCCTGTGCCTTATCCTTTAGGCCACTGAGGCACACATGCACAGCTCTTTTCTAGAGACATTATTCAAATGTATTCTATGGTCAGACACCGGTGTGTGCACACAGGGAATTTCTCACTTCTCTCTATAAGTAAACTTCCCATTTTCATCCTCTTCCATCCCCGACTTTAACGCTCTCTTCTATGCTATAATGGAGACTTTGCAATTTTAGCAAGTGGAGAGAAATTGGAGAACCACTTTCGACTCCACACTTCTTCTTCACTTACTTCTTTTCTCAATATACTGGGCTTAGAAAATGGTATCAAGCCATCCTTATCATCAGCAGAACACGGAAAGAGGCACCAAGTCTCCTAACCAAGTTCAACCACACTCTGCAACTTAACCATTGCACTACAAATTAGGCAACGGGGGCATCAGCAAAGGCAGCCAATGTGCCGATCCTTTATACATTTTTTGTAGTACTTTTATTACTTGGAGGCAAATTCAGCACTTTAACTGCCCAAATCATACAGACTTTACACATGTAGCACTCTATGCACACATAGGCACACACCTTGCAGTTCTTCTACACACACTTAAGCTAAAAACCCATTCTGTCACGTCAAAATTCTGCAAACCTATTACATATTCAGTGCGTCGGCATAGAAGCACATTTTAATGCCACTAAAATGCACAAGTAGTTAGACTGAAGATGCAACCTGAATGAGTTTACAGTATGTACTCCACTTTATTAATGATTAGTAATGAGAAAGTGAGGACTACAAGAGTATTGGAAAATACTTTTTCCACTCTGAATGTAAAGCAGATTGTGTGACCATTGGCCAAAAACGGCCACGAAGGGACTCGAACCCTCAATCTTCTGATCCGAAGTCAGACGCCTTATCCATTAGGCCACGCAGTTATCCGTCCACCTGAGATGATTTTTATCATGTAGGTGGTATGCATGGATGGAGAACATATTATTGAAAGGTATTCAGGTTTACATCCCATAGTGTTCTTTCAGCTCTTTTCGCTGGAAGCACTTTTTTGGAATCTATACATTGAGTATTTTATGAGTACGATATGCTTTTGTTTTCCTTTTTGCATACAAACCTCTTTCCTCATGAGTTTAAAGCTCATTTGTATTCTCTACATAGCTCTGGAAGTTTCCAGACGTGGAGTGAAACTGTTTTGAAAGTAGGACAAATTGCTCCTTCCTGCATATGTTAATTTTTCACACTCACATAGGTTGTATACGTTTTTATGAATCCTGGCTTGACCTATTCAAGTAGCTGAAAGCCTGTCACCACCTCTAGAAACAAGATTCACACCAATCCAATTCAAATCATTTTTTCCAAAGGAATATGTTCTGGCCGGTCTAAAATGCATCTCACAAAAATAGGCATTTAAAAACATACTTTGCAGTTTCAGAACACTAACATGACTGTGAAGTGTACACAAGTAAAATGGGACCGTTTCAAAGTAACTAATCCCTCATAAACGTCTGAGAGGAAGCATGTAATAAATCTACCTAATTTTCTGGAAAAGATAGAGGGAGGATTTTTGTTATCACCTCAGATGGGACTCAAACCCACAATCCCTGGCTTAGGAGGCCAATGCCTTATCCATTAGGCCACTGAGGCACACATGCATAGCTCTTTTCTAGAGACATTATTTAAATGTATTTTATGGTCAGACACCGGTGTGTGCACACAGGGCATTTCTCACTTCTCTCTATAAGTAAACTTCCCATTTTCATCCTCTTCCATCCCCGACTTTAACGCTCTCTTCTATGCTATAATGGAGACTTTGCAATTTTAGCAAGTGGAGAGAAATTGGAGAACCACTTTCGACTCCACACTTCTTCTTCACTTACTTCTTTTCTCAATATACTGGGCTTAGAAAATGGTATCAAGCCATCCTTATCATCAGTAGGACACGGAAAGAGGCACTAAGTCTCCTAACCAAGTTCAACCACACTCTGCAACTTAACCACTGCACTACAAATTAGGCAACGGGGGCATCAGCAAAGGCAGCCAATGTGCCGATCCTTTATACATTTTGTGTAGTACTTTTCTTACTCGGAGGCAAAATCAGCACTTTAACTGCCCAAATCATACAGATTTTACACATGTAGCACTCTATGCACACATAGGCACACACCTTGCAGTTCTTCTACACACACTTAAGCTAAAAACCCATTCTGTCACGTCAAAATTCTGCAAACCTATTACATATTCAGTGCGTCGGCATAGAAGCACTTTTTAATGCCACTAAAATGCACAAGTAATTAGACTGAAGATGCAACCTGAATGAGTTTACAGTATGTAGTCCACTTTATTAATGATTAGTAATGAGAAAGTGAGGACTACAAGAGTATTGGAAAAGACTTTTTCCACTCTGAATGTAACGCAGATTGTGTGACCATTGGCCAAAAACAACCACGAAGGGACTCGAACCCTCAATCTTCTGATCCGAAGTCAGACGCCTTATCCATTAGGCCACGCGGTCATCCGTTCACCTGAGATGATTTTTATCATGTAGGTGGTATGCATGGATGGAGAACATATTATTGAAAGGTATTCAGGTTTACATCCCATAGTGTTCTTTCAGCTCTTTTAGCTGGAAGCACTTTTTTGGAATCTATATATTGAGAATTTTATGAGTACGATATGCTTTATTTTTCCTTTTTGCATACAAACCTCTTTCCTCATGAGTTTAAAGCTCATTTGTATGCTCTACATAGCTCTGGACGTTTCCAGACGTGGAGTGAAACTGTTTTGAAAGTAGTACAAATTGCTCCTTCCTGCATATGCAAATTTTTCACACTCACATAGGTTGTATAAGTTTTATGAATCCTGGCTTGACCTATTCAAGTAGCTGAAAGCCTGTCACCACCTCTAGAAACAAGATTCACACCAATCCAATTCATATCATTTTTTCCAAAGGAATATGTTCTGGCCGGTCGATAATGCATCTCACAAAAATAGGCATTTAAAAATCTACTTTGCAGTTTCAGAACACTAACATGACTGTGAAGTGTACACAAGTAAAACGGGACAGTTTCAAAGTACCTAATCCCTCATAAACTTCTGAGCGGAAGCATGTAATAAATCTACCTAATTTTCTGGAGAAGAAAGAGGGAGGATTTTTGTTATCACCTCAGATGGGACTCAAACCCACAATCCCTGGCTTAGGAGGCAAGTGCCTTATCCATTAGGCCACTGAGGCACGCATGCATCGCTCTTTTCTAGAGGCATTATTTAAATGTATTCTATGGTCAGACACCGGTGTGTGCACACAGGGCATTTCTCACTTCTCTCTATAAGTAAACTTCCCATTTTCATCCTCTTCCATCCCCGACTTTAACGCTCTCTTCTATGCTATAATGGAGACTTTGCAATTTTAGCAAGTGGAGAGAAATTGGAGAACCACTTTCGACTCCACACTTCTTCTTCACTTACTTCTTTTCTCAATATACTGGGCTTAGAAAATGGTATCAAGCCATCCTTATCATCAGTAGGACACGGAAAGAGGCA
Organism: Triturus cristatus; assembly: GCF_964204655.1. NCBI lineage: Eukaryota > Metazoa > Chordata > Amphibia > Caudata > Salamandridae > Triturus > Triturus cristatus. The sequence continues at coordinate 134,670,979 of NC_140585.1, forward strand.
CTAAGTCTCCTAACCAAGTTCAACCACACTCTGCAACTTAACCATTGCACTACAAATTAGGCAACGGGGGCATCAGCAAAGGCAGCCAATGTGCCGATCCTTTATACATTTTGTGTAGTACTTTTCTTATTCGGAGGCAAAATCAGCACTTTAACTGCCCAAATCATACAGATTTTACACATGTACCACTCTATGCACACATAGGCACACACCTTGCAGTTCTTCTACACACACTTAAGCTAAAAACCCATTCTGTCACGTCAAAATTCTGCAAACCTATTACATATTCAGTGCGTCGGCATAGAAGCACTTTTTAATGCCACTAAAATGCACAAGTAGTTAGACTGAAGATGCAACCTGAATGAGTTTACAGTATGTACTCCACTTTATTAATGATTAGTAATGAGAAAGTGAGGACTACAAGAGTATTGGAAAAGACTTTTTCCACTCTGAATGTAAAGCAGATTGTGTGACCATTGGCCAAAAACGACCATGAAGGGACTCGAACCCTCAATCTCCTGATCCGAAGTCAGACGCCTTATCCATTAGGCCACGCGGTCATCCGTTCACCTAAGATGATTTTTATCATGTAGGTGGTATGCATGGATGGAGAACATATTATTGAAAGGTATTCAGGTTTACATCCCATAGTGTTCTTTCAGCTCTTTTCGCTGGAAGCACTTTTTTGGAATCTATATATTGAGAATTTTATGAGTACGATATGCTTTTGTTTTCCTTTTTGCATACAAACCTCTTTCCTCATGAGTTTAAAGCTCATTTGTATGCTCTACATAGCTCTGGACGTTTCCAGACATGGAGTGAAACTGTTTTGAAAGTAGTACAAATTGCTCCTTCCTGCATATGCTAATTTTTCACACTCACATAGGTTGTATAAGTTTTATGAATCCTGGCTTGACCTATTCAAGTAGCTGAAAGCCTGTCACCACCTCTAGAAACAAGATTCACACCAATCCAATTCAAATCATTTTTTCCAAAAGAATATGTTCTGGCCGGTCGAAAATGCATCTCACAAAAATAGGCATTTAAAAATCTACTTTGCAGTTTCAGAACACTAACATGACTGTGAAGTGTACACAAGTAAAATGGGACAGTTTCAAAGTACATAATCCCTCATAAACTTCCGAGAGTAAGCATGTAATAAATCTACCTAATTTTCTGGAAAAGAAAGAGGGAGGATTTTTGTTATCACCTCAGATGGGACTTGAACCCACAATCCCTGGATTAGGAGGCCAGTGCCTTATCCATTAGGCCACTGAGGTACACATGCAAAGCTCTTTTCTAGAGGCATTATTTAAATGTATTCTATGGTCAGACACCGGTGTGTGCCACAGGGCCTTTCTCACTTCTCTCTATAAGTAAACTTCCCATTTTCATCCTCTTCCATCCCCGACTTTAACGCTCTCTTCTATGCTATAATGGAGACTTTGCAATTTTAGCAAGTGGAGAGAAATTGGAGAACCACTTTCGACTCCACACTTCTTCTTCACTTACTTCTTTTCTCAATATACTAGGCTTAGAAAATGGTATCAAGCCATCCTTATCATCAGTAGGACACGGAAAGAGGCACTAAGTCTCCTAACCAAGTTCAACCACACTCTGCAACTTAACCATTGCACTACAAATTAGGCAACGGGGGCATCAGCAAAGGCAGCCAATGTGCCGATCCTTTATACATTTTGTGTAGTACTTTTCTTACTCGCAGGCAAAATCAGCACTTTAAGTGCCCAAATCATACAGATTTTATACATGTACCACTCTATGCACACATAGGCACACACCTTGCAGTTCTTCTACACACACTTAAGCTAAAAACCCATTCTGTCACGTCAAAATTCTGCAAACCTATTACATATTCAGTGCGTCGGCATAGAAGCACTTTTTAATGCCACTAAAATGCACAAGTAGTTAGACTGAAGATGCAACCTGAATGAGTTTACAGTATGTACTCCACTTTATTAATGATTAGTAATGAGAAAGTGAGGACTACAAGAGTATTGGAAAAGCCTTTTTCCACTCTGAATGTAAAGCAGATTGTGTGACCATTGGCCAAAAACGACCTTGAAGGGACTTCAACCCTCAATCTTCTATGCTATAATGGAGACTTTGCAATTTTAGCAAGTGGAGAGAAATTGGAGAACCACTTTCGACTCCACACTTCTTCTTCACTTACTTCTTTTCTCAATATACTGGGCTTAGAAAATGGT
>NC_140585.1:134690703-134693203 GCF_964204655.1 Triturus cristatus
CGGAAAGAGGCACTAAGTCTCCTAACCAAGTTCAACCACACTCTGCAACTTAACCATTGCACTACAAATTAGGCAATGGGGGCATCAGCAAAGGCAGCCAATGTGCCGATCCTTTATACATTTTGTGTAGTACTTTTCTTATTCGGAGGCAAAATCAGCACTTTAACTGCCCAAATCATACACATTTTACACATTTACCACTCTATGCACACATAGGCACACACCTTGCAGTTCTTCTACACACACTTAAGCTAAAAACCCATTCTGTCACGTCAAAATTCTGCAAACCTATTACATATTCAGTGCGTCGATATAGAAGCACTTTTTAATGCCACTAAAATGCACAAGTAGTTAGACTGAAGATGCAACCTGAATGAGTTTACAGTATGTACTCCACTTTATTAATGATTAGTAATGAGAAAGTGAGGACTACAAGAGTATTGGAAAATACTTTTTCCACTCTGAATGTAAAGCAGATTGTGTGACCATTGGCCAAAAACAACCATGAAGCGACTCGAACCCTCAATCTTCTGATCCAAAGTCAGACGCCTTATCCATTAGGCCACGCGGTCATCCGTTCACCTGAGATGATTTTTATCATGTAGGTGGTATGCATGGATGGAGAACATATTATTGAAAGGTATTCAGGTTTACATCCCATAGTGTTCTTTCAGCTCTTTTCGCTGGAAGCACTTTTTTGGAATCTATATATTGAGAATTTTATGAGTACGATATGCTTTTGTTTTCCTTTTTGCATACAAACCTCTTTCCTCATGAGTTTAAAGCTCATTTGTATGCTCTACATAGCTCTGGACGTTTCCAGACGTGGAGTGAAACTGTTTTGAAAGTAGTACAAATTGCTCCTTCCTGCATATGCTAATTTTTCACACTCACATAGGTTGTATAAGTTTTATGAATCCTGGCTTGACCTATTCAAGTAGCTGAAAGCCTGTCACCACCTCTAGAAACAAGATTCACACCAATCCAATTCAAATCATTTTTTCCAAAAGAATATGTTCTGGCCGGTCGAAAATGCATCTCACAAAAACAGGCATTTAAAAATCTACTTTGCAGTTTCAGAACACTAACATGACTGTGAAGTGTACACAAGTAAAATGGGACAGTTTCAAAGTACCTAATCCCTCATAAACTTCCGAGAGTAAGCATGTAATAAATCTACCTGATTTTCTGGAAAAGAAATAGGGAGGATTTTTGTTATCACCTCAGATGGGACTTGAACCCACAATCCCTGGATTAGGAGGCCAGTGCCTTATCCATTAGGCCACTGAGGCACACATGCATAGCTCTTTTCTAGAGGCATTATTTAAATGTATTCTATGGTCAGACACCGGTGTGTGCACACAGGGCATTTCTCACTTCTCTCTATAAGTAAACTTCCCATTTTCATCCTCTTCTATCCCCGACTTTAACGCTCTCTTCAATGCTATAATGGAGACTTTGCAATTTTAGCAAGTGGAGAGAAATTGGAGAACCACTTTCAACTCCACACTTCTTCTTCACTTACTTCTTTTCTCAATATACTGGGCTTAGAAAATGGTATCAAGCCATCCTTATCATCAGCAGAACACGGAAAAAAGGCACCAAGTCTCCTAACCAAGTTCAACCACACTCTGCAACTTAACCATTGCACTACAAATTAGGCAACGGGGGCATCAGCAAAGGCAGCCAATGTGCCGATCCTTTATACATTTTGTGTAGTACTTTTCTTACTCGGAGGCAAAATCAGCACTTTAACTGCCCAAATCATACAGATTTCACACATGTACTACTCTATGCACACATAGGCACACACCTTGCAGTTCTTCTACACACACTTAAGCTAAAAACCCATTCTGTCACGTCAAAATTCTGCAAACCTATTACATATTCAGTGCGTCGGCATAGAAGCACTTTTTAATGCCACTATAATGCACAAGTAGTTAGACTGAAGATGCAACCTGAATGAGTTTACAGTATGTACTCCACTTTATTAATGATTAGTACTGAGAAAGTGAGGACTACAAGAGTATTGGAAAAGACTTTTTCCACTCTGAATGTAAAGCAGATTGTGTGACCATTGGCCAAAAACAACTACGAAGGGACTCGAACCCTCAATCTTCTGATCCGAAGTCAGACGCCTTATCCATTAGGCCACGCGGTCATCCGTTCACCTGAGATGATGATTATTATCATGTAGGTGGTATGCATGGATGGAGAACATATTATTGAAAGGTATTCAGGTTTACATCCCATAGTGTTCTTTCAGCTCTTTTCGCTGGAAGCACTTTTTTGGAATCTATATATTGAGAATTTTATGAGTACGATATGCTTTTGTTTTCCTTTTTGCATACAAACCTCTTTCCTCATGAGTTTAAAGCTCATTTGTATGCTCTACATAGCTCTGGACGTTTCCAGACGTGGAGTGAAACTGTTTTGAAAGTAGTACAAATTGCTCCTTCTGCATATGCTAATTTTTCACACTCACATAGTTTGTATACGT
>NC_140585.1:134695703-134698203 GCF_964204655.1 Triturus cristatus
CTTCTACACACACTTAAGCTAAAAACCCATTCTGTCACGTCAAAATTCTGCAAACCTATTACATATTCAGTGCGTCGGCATAGAAGCACTTTTTAATGCCACTAAAATGCACAAGTAGTTAGACTGAAGATGCAACCTGAATGAGTTTACAGTATGTACTCCACTTTATTAATGATTAGTAATGAGAAAGTGAGGACTACAAGAGTATTGGAAAATACTTTTTCCACTCTGAATGTAAAGCAGATTGTGTGACCATTGGCCAAAAACGACCACGAAGGGACTCGAACCCTCAATCTTCTGATCGGAAGTCAGACGCCTTATCCATTAGGCCATGCGGTCATACATCCACCTGAGATGATTTTTATCATGTAGGTGGTATGCATGGATGGAGAACATATTATTGAAAGGTATTCAGGTTTACATCCCATAGTGTTCTTTCAGCTCTTTTCGCTGGAAGCACTTTTTTGGAATCTATATATTGAGAATTTTATGAGTACAATATGCTTTTGTTTTCCTTTTTCCATACAAACCTCTTTCCTCATGAGTTTAAAGCTCATTTGTATTCTCTACATAGCTCTGGAAGTTTCCAGACGTGGAGTGAAACTGTTTTGAAAGTAGGACAAATTGCTCCTTCCTGCATATGCTAATTTTTCACACTCACATAGGTTGTACACGTTTTATGTATCCTGGCTTGACCTATTCAAGTAGCTGAAAGCCTGTCACCACCTCTAGAAACAAGATTCACACCAATCCAATTCAAATCATTTTTTCCAAAGGAATATGTTCTGGCCGGTCGAAAATGCATCTCACAAAAATAGGCATTTAAAAATCTACTTTGAAGTTTCAGAACACTAACATGACTGTGAAGTGTACACAAGTAAAATGGGACCGTTTCAAAGTACCTAATACCTCATAAACTTCTGAGAGGAAGCATGTAATAAATCTACCTAATATTCTGGAAAAGAAAGAGGGAGGATTTTTGTTATCACCTCAGATGGGACTCGAACCCATAATCCCTGGCTTAGGAGGCCAGTGCCTTATCCATTAGGCCACTGAGGCACACATGCATAGCACTTTTCTAGAGGCATTATTTAAATGTATTCTATGGTCAGACACCGGTGTGTGCACACAGGGCATTTCTCACTTCTCTCTATAAGTAAACTTCCCATTTTCATCCTCTTCCATCCCCGACTTTAACGCTCTCTTCTATGCTATAATGGAGACTTTGCAATTTTAGCAAGTGGAGAGAAATTGGAGAACCACTTTCGACTCCACACTTCTTCTTCACTTACTTCTTTTCTCAATATACTGGGCTTAGAAAATGGTATCAAGCCATCCTTATCATCAGTAGGACACGGAAAGAGGCACTAAGTCTCCTAACCAAGTTCAACCACACTCTGCAACTTAACCATTGCACTACAAATTAGGCAACGGGGGCATCAGCAAAGGCAGCCAATGTGCCGATCCTTTATAGATTTTGTGTAGTACTTTTCTTACTCGGAGGCAAAATCAGCACTTTAACTGCCCAAATCATACAGATTTTACACATGTACCACTCTATGCACACATAGGCACACACCTTGCAGTTCTTCTACACACACTTAAGCTAAAAACCCATTCTGTCACGTCAAAATTCTGCAAACCTATTACATATTCAGTGAATCGGCATAGAAGCACTTTTTAATGCCACTAAAATGCACAAGTAGTTAGACTGAAGATGCAACCTGAATGAGTTTACAGTATGTACTCCACTTTATTAATGATTAGTAATGAGAAAGTGAGGACTACAAGAGTATTGGAAAAGACTTTTTCCACTCTGAATGTAAAGCAGATTGTGTTACCATTGGCCAAAAACGACCACGAAGGGACTCGAACCCTCAATCTTCTGATCCAAAGTCAGACGCCTTATCCATTAGGCCACGCGGTCATCCGTTCACCTGAGATGATTTTTATCATGTAGGTGGTATGCATGGATGGAGAACATATTATTGAAAGGTATTCAGGTTTACATCCCATAGTGTTCTTTCAGCTCTTTTCGCTGGAAGCACTTTTTTGGAATCTATATATTGAGAATTTTATGAGTATGATATGCTTTTGTTTTCCTTTTTGCATACAAACCTCTTTCCTCATGAGTTTAAAGCTCATTTGTATGCTCTACATAGCTCTGGACGTTTCCAGACGTGGAGTGAAACTGTTTTGAAAGTAGTACAAATTGCTCCTTCCTGCATATGCTAATTTTTCACACTCACATAGGTTGTATAAGTTTTATGAATCTTGGCTTGACCTATTCAAGTAGCTGAAAGCCTGTCACCACCTCTAGAAACAAGATTCACACCAATCCAATTCAAATCATTTTTTCCAAAGGAATATGTTCTGGCAGGTCGAAAATGCATCTCACAAAAATAGGCATTTAAAAATCTACTTTGCAGTTTCAGAACACTAACATGACTGTGAAGTGTACACAAGTAAAACGGGACAGTTTCAAAGTACCTAATCCCTC
>NC_140585.1:134700703-134725703 GCF_964204655.1 Triturus cristatus
AAAGCAGATTGTGTGACCATTGGCCAAAAACGACCACGAAAGGACTCGAACCCTCAATCTTCTGATCCGAAGTCAGACACCTTATCCATTAGGCCACGCGGTCATCCGTCCACCTGAGATGATTTTTATCATGTAGGTGGTATGCATGGATGGAGAACATATTATTGAAAGGTATTCAGGTTTACATCCCATAGTGTTCTTTCAGCTCTTTTCGCTGGAAGCACTTTTTTGGAATCTATATATTGAGAATTTTATGAGTACGATATGCTTTTGTTTTCCTTTTTCCATACAAACCTCTTTCCTCATGAGTTTAAAGCTCATTTGTATTCTCTACATAGCTCTGGAAGTTTCCAGACGTGGAGTGAAACTGTTTTGAAAGTAGGACAAATTGCTCCTTCCTGCATATGCTAATTTTTCACACTCACATAGGTTGTACACGTTTTATGTATCCTGGCTTGACCTATTCAAGTAGCTGAAAGCCTGTCACCACCTCTAGAAACAAGATTCACACCAATCCAATTCAAATCATTTTTTCCAAAGGAATATGTTCTGGCCGGTCGAAAATGCATCTCACAAAAATAGGCATTTAAAAATCTACTTTGAAGTTTCAGAACACTAACATGACTGTGAAGTGTACACAAGTAAAATGGGACCGTTTCAAAGTACCTAAAACCTCATAAACTTCTGAGAGGAAGCATGTAATAAATCTACCTAATATTCTGGAAAAGAAAGAGGGAGGATTTTTGTTATCACCTCAGATGGGACTCGAACCCACAATCCCTGACTTAGGAGGCCAGTGCCTTATCCATTAGGCCACTGAGGCACACATGCATAGCACTTTTCTAGAGGCATTATTTAAATGTATTCTATGGTCAGACACCGGTGTGTGCACACAGGGCATTTCTCACTTCTCTCTATAAGTAAACTTCCCATTTTCATCCTCTTCCATCCCCGACTTTAACGCTCTCTTCTATGCTATAATGGAGACTTTGCAATTTTAGCAAGTGGAGAGAAATTGGAGAACCACTTTCGACTCCACACTTCTTCTTCACTTACTTCTTTTCTCAATATACTGGGCTTAGAAAATGGTATCAAGCCATCCTTATCATCAGTAGGACACGGAAAGAGGCACTAAGTCTCCTAACCAAGTTCAACCACACTCTGCAACTTAACCATTGCACTACAAATTAGGCAACGGGGGCATCAGCAAAGGCAGCCAATGTGCCGATCCTTTATAGATTTTGTGTAGTACTTTTCTTACTCGGAGGCAAAATCAGCACTTTAACTGCCCAAATCATACAGATTTTACACATGTACCACTCTATGCACACATAGGCACACACCTTGCAGTTCTTCTACACACACTTAAGCTAAAAACCCATTCTGTCACGTCAAAATTCTGCAAACCTATTACATATTCAGTGAATCGGCATAGAAGCACTTTTTAATGCCACTAAAATGCACAAGTAGTTAGACTGAAGATGCAACCTGAATGAGTTTACAGTATGTACTCCACTTTATTAATGATTAGTAATGAGAAAGTGAGGACTACAAGAGTATTGGAAAATACTTTTTCCACTCTGAATGTAAAGCAGATTGTGTGACCATTGGCCAAAAACGACCACGAAGGGACTCAAACCGTCAATCTTCTGATCCGAATCAGACGCCTTATCCATTAGGCCACGCGGTCATCCGTTCACCTGAGATGATTTTTATCATGTAGGTGGTATGCATGGATGGAGAACATATTATTGAAAGGTATTCAGGTTTACATCCCATAGTGTTCTTTCAGCTCTTTTCGCTGGAAGCACTTTTTTGGAATCTATATATTGAGAATTTTATGAGTACGATATGCTTTTGTTTTCCTTTTTGCATACAAACCTCTTTCCTCATGAGTTTAAAGCTCATTTGTATGCTCTACATAGCTCTGGACGTTTCCAGACGTGGAGTGAAACTGTTTTGAAAGTAGTACAAATTGCTCCTTCCTGCATATGCTAATTTTTCACACTCACATAGGTTGTATAAGTTTTATGAATCCTGGCTTGACCTATTCAAGTAGCTGAAAGCCTGTCACCACCTCTAGAAACAAGATTCACACCAATCCAATTCAAATCATTTTTTCCAAAAGAATATGTTCTGGCCGGTCGAAAATGCATCTCACAAAAACAGGCATTTAAAAATCTACTTTGCAGTTTCAGAACACTAACATGACTGTGAAGTGTACACAAGTAAAATGGGACAGTTTCAAAGTACCTAATCCCTCATAAACTTCCGAGAGTAAGCATGTAATAAATCTACCTAATTTTCTGGAAAAGAAATAGGGAGGATTTTTGTTATCACCTCAGATGGGACTTGAACCCACAATCCCTGGATTAGGAGGCCAGTGCCTTATCCATTAGGCCACTGAGGCACACATGCATAGCTCTTTTCTAGAGGCATTATTTAAATGTATTCTATGGTCAGACACCGGTGTGTGCACACAGGGCATTTCTCACTTCTCTCTATAAGTAAACTTCCCATTTTCATCCTCTTCTATCCCCGACTTTAACGCTCTCTTCTATGCTATAATGGAGACTTTGCAATTTTAGCAAGTGGAGAGAAATTGGAGAACCACTTTCAACTCCACACTTCTTCTTCACTTACTTCTTTTCTCAATATACTGGGCTTAGAAAATGGTATCAAGCCATCCTTATCATCAGCAGAACACGGAAAAAAGGCACCAAGTCTCCTAACCAAGTTCAACCACACTCTGCAACTTAACCATTGCACTACAAATTAGGCAACGGGGGCATCAGCAAAGGCAGCCAATGTGCCGATCCTTTATACATTTTGTGTAGTACTTTTCTTACTCGGAGGCAAAATCAGCACTTTAACTGCCCAAATCATACAGATTTCACACATGTACCACTCTATGCACACATAGGCACACACCTTGCAGTTCTTCTACACACACTTAAGCTAAAAACCCATTCTGTCACGTCAAAATTCTGCAAACCTATTACATATTCAGTGCGTCGGCATAGAAGCACTTTTTAATGCCACTAAATTGCACAAGTAGTTAGACTGAAGATGCAACCTGAATGAGTTTACAGTATGTACTCCACTTTATTATTGATTAGTAATGAGAAAGTGAGGACTACAAGAGTATTGGAAAAGACTTTTTCCACTCTGAATGTAAAGCAGATTGTGTGACCATTGGCCAAAAACAACTACGAAGGGACTCGAACCCTCAATCTTCTGATCCGAAGTCAGACGCCTTATCCATTAGGCCACGCGGTCATCCGTTCACCTGAGATGATGATTATTATCATGTAGGTGGTATGCATGGATGGAGAACATATTATTGAAAGGTATTCAGGTTTACATCCCATAGTGTTCTTTCAGCTCTTTTCGCTGGAAGCACTTTTTTGGAATCTATATATTGAGAATTTTATGAGTACGATATGCTTTTGTTTTCCTTTTTGCATACAAACCTCTTTCCTCATGAGTTTAAAGCTCATTTGTATGCTCTACATAGCTCTGGACGTTTCCAGACGTGGAGTGAAACTGTTTTGAAAGTAGTACAAATTGCTCCTTCTGCATATGCTAATTTTTCACACTCACATAGTTTGTATACGTTTTATGAATCCTGGCTTGACCTATTCAAGTAGCTGAAAGCCTGTCACCACCTCTAGAAACAAGATTCACACCAATCCAATTCAAATCATTTTTTCCAAAAGAATATGTTCTGGCCGGTCGAAAATGCATCTCACAAAAATAGGCATTTAAAAATCTACTTTGCAGTTTCAGAACACTAACATGACTGTGAAGTGTACACAAGTAAAATGGGACAGTTTCAAAGTACCTAATCCCTCATAAACTTCCGAGAGGAAGCATGTAATAAATCTACCTAATTTTCTGGAAAAGAAAGAGGGAGGATTTTTGTTATCACCTCAGATGGGACTCGAACCCACAATCCCTGGCTTAGGAGGCCAGTGCCTTATCCATTAGGCCACTGAGGCACACATGCATAGCTCTTTTCTAGAGGCATTATTTAAATGTATTCTATGGTCAGACACCGGTGTGTGCACACAGGGCATTTCTCACTTCTCTCTATAAGTAAACTTCCCATTTTCATCCTCTGCCATCCCCGACTTTAACGCTCTCTTCTATGCTATAATGGAGACTTTGCAATTTTAGCAAGTGGAGAGAAATTGGAGAACCACTTTCGACTCCACACTTCTTCTTCACTTACTTCTTTTCTCAATATACTGGGCTTAGAAAATGGTATCAAGCCATCCTTATCATCAGTAGGACACGGAAAGAGGCACTAAGTCTCCTAACCAAGTTCAACCACACTCTGCAACTTAACCATTGCACTACAAATTAGGCAACGGGGGCATCAGCAAAGGCAGCCAATGTGCCGATCCTTTATACATTTTGTGTAGTACTTTTCTTACTCGGAGGCAAAATCAGCACTTTAACCCTATTAGTGCCCTTTGAAAATCCTTCAGTGCCAAGCCATTTTATGACTTTTTGTAATGCTTTGCTCTAACATGCTGTAGTTTCTGTAATTACGATTATAATGTTGATAAACTATATATTTTTGGTTTCAGTACTTCTTGTACTATAAATTTATATCTAAAACATACATTTATAAAACAGCCTGAAGTCACATGACACAATTCAAGATGGCCGACAGGTGACAGTGAAAATGATAAGTGTAAATGACCGCGTTGGTAGGGTAATAAAAAAAATTGTGTTTTCCAAATGCAGATACACAGAAATATTTATTATTCTGTTAGCTTACCAGGTAAAAAGGCAGGTTTTGAATTTATTTTATGTTTTTGTGTTTTTTAGGGCTATCTATCTAACTATGACATACATATAAGGCACATACATTTTTCACGTGTTTCTATTATTGTGCAGAATCTAAAGTTATAAGCCTAGTCAAATTGGTGCACAGTAGTAAAATTGATGTTTCAGAGATGGTGGTTAGTAAAGACATGAAAATTCATATTTTTCCTGCTTTGGACAGCACTTTACGTACTACAAAATGGCCGACATGCTGTTTCTTCTGTTGTTGTTTTTCATATAATGGTCTCAATTTTGTTATTGGACATGTGTTTAACATCTCAAAATTCATTTTCTGACCTTTATGCAAAGCAGTGATGCCTATTTTGTGAATAGGTGGCAGATGATTTCATGCTTAGTCTCTTGTAGGTCACAGTCCTTGACCTTTGACCCCAAATGGTAGCTCCTGGAAGTGTGCAAAGGATGTATCTTTGTAACACTGATATTGTTTATGCAAAGTGAGGTATCATTTGAAAAGTCATTGTCTGATCTCAAGGGTCAACTAGTCAATTTTTTTAAGAGGTTAAAAAAACGTGACCTTTGACCCCTAAATACACATTTTCTTGTAACTTTTTTTATTTTTTATTCTGTTACCCTTGGATCAATTTCAACAAGTGTGGTATTATCGGACTTGTCAAGAAAAGCAACAAAAAAATATTTGTTCAAATTGTTGGCGAGGTCATAATATTTGACCTTTAACCTCTATTTTCACTTATTGTAAGTGTTTCAAGTTGTTTATTCCATTACTGCTAGATCATTTTGTGCAAGTATTGCAGTGTTTGAATTGTCATGATAAGGACATACATTTTGATGAAATTGGTATGGGGGTCATGTGGTTTGACCTTTGACCTCTATTTTCACTGTTCTAAGTGTTTCATGGTCATTAATCCAATACAGTTAGATCATTGTTTCAAGTGAGTCATTATTGGAATTATCATGACAAGTACTTAATTCCTATTTAGTTACTGTGTTGGAGGAGGTTATGCTTTTTGACCTTTGACCTCTAATTAAACTTGTTTAGGTGTTTCATGGTCGTTATTGCACTACCCTTGGATCATTAGTTACTAGTGTTGCATTGCAATTGTTTTGAAAAATGCTTCCATTTTCATTGGTTTAATTGGTGTTGGGGGCTCATGTCTGTAGACCATTGACCTCTAATTCCACTATTCTAAGTCTTTCAAGGTCATTAATCCATTATGGATGGATCTTTCCTGTCCCTACGCCCCCTACACCTCTACTTACCTCTACTGTCATTGGTCTCCCTCCTGCAATCTCCGTAACGATGCCTGCAGCTGGTTTGTCAAAAGAAGAAACTCCACTGAGAAGCAGTAGGCGCCTAACGCTGAAGTGGTACCCTGCACTCTGCCCCCCTGTGCTGCTGGGGGTGTATGTTTGGTGCTGCTTTTTCCCCTTCCCCATGCCACCCCCTAACGTTAGCCTCCTGAAACCAATATACTTACCTGTAAGTAGTGTGGCTCCAGGCACCCCAGTTTCCATTGAAACACACTGGGCCGAACTCCAACTTTGACCTCTGTACCCAGCTGCCCCTGTGTACTGGAGGTGCAGGTTTGGTACTCACCTGACCCTTTGTCCATGCTGACCTTTGGCCTCAAAGACTTTAACTGTAAGTGTGGTACTTACCTGTTTAACCACAATATTGTTTTCCCCATAGGATAACACTGAACTGTTGTGAAAATATTATAATTGTCGACTTTTGAAAGTGAAAAGTATTTTTATTTAACAAATCTGATTGTGAAGATCTAAGTCTTAAAATAAAAATACAAAGTATATGTTTCTAAATTGTTGTGGATCTCCTTTTTGAGTCAGGTGTCTATTATTGATCATTTTCGAGCAATAAATGTCCAACAGACCTAAGGCTCCTTTCCCACAGTACCACTAATAGAGCGTTTTGGGTTTTACATTGAACCATGTACACTTTTGGGGAACCCCTGGACGCTGTGCACGGTATTACCACCTAGTGGCAATATCATATACAGAGCCAACTTCCTACACTCTTTCACATAATTCACTATAAAAACTCTTCTCACTTTGCAGTCAGAAAAAGAAAAGTAAACATCAATGCTGCAGCAATTTGTCAGAAGACATAGCCAAATATTTGACCTCTGTCTGTGAAGCACCTTCAAATGTGAAAAGTTAAACACAGAACTTAAAGCCATCTTTATTTTTTTCTAGGACTTTCAAAACCCACAAAAGGACACAATGTGTGATTGAGAATGACACCTTTTCAATGCGCCATTCACCTATGCCTAAAAACACCAATGTGCCCAGAGTCTTGTTCAATCATGCTCTGCTGCTTGAATGCAAGTGTAATGCTGCGGACCATTGTTAGTCTACGGCCAATTAAAAACAAGAAAGTAACAAGACAGCATGAAATAAGGAATGCCATGGGAGAATGGCAGTGTCACATGTAGTTATAGCCCTTTTTAATCATGTTCAAGTGCTTGTCAGCAAGGGCAAAGGTGGATACAATGGAGAGATTTGAAGCGGTTAACTACCAGGAAATGGAAATAAGGCCATCATTACAGTAAAGGTTAACATTACAATCTAATTCAGTCACCAGAATTAAAAGTAGTATCAGCTATTCAAAACTAACAGTGAAAATATATGTAAATACCTATTTCGCTATAAGAAAAATTAGCCGAAGAAAAATAAGTCATGTCGGTAATATCAAATTTGTTTTAGGCTATCTTTTTCAGTTTGTGAAAAACATATATTGCTGCAATGCTTTTCTAAATTACCTCAAACAGTTATTACAAAATGGCCGACTCTTTCCACTGAAAGGTGCACTGTGTCTGCTTGTCCTTCTTCTCTGTCAGCATACTCTGCCATGAGCAGCCAAAAAGATACATTAGCCCCCTCGCTGACAGAAATTTCTCTGACAGGGATTTGGGTGTGCTGGAGAGTGGTTGGGTTTTTAGGAGCTTGTGAGAGAATTACTGATCTTCAATTGTTTTGTTTTTTCAATGCTACAGATTCTTTTTTGTGTGAATATATAGGGTGTGTTAGGTTTAATTTTTTAATTATTATTAGTAAAAATTGGGCAGTGTGAAGGAGGGTTTGTTTTTTAAATTAACCATAGACCTCACCAATTTTTTGGGTGTAGGAAGTGTTGGTTAATGATTTTTACCTCACAGAAGTTACACAACTAAGGCTTGTGAGGGAGGGTGCTAATTTTTTCACCTGTGCTTTTTTTCAAACTAACAACATGAACACCAAACGATTTAAGATTGACACAGAGGAATCTTTGTTCAAATTTTTGGATGAAGCTCCAGATATTTATTCAGAGGGTGACAGTGACATTGAGGTGGATTCTGGGGAGGGGCAGGAGTCCAGCAGTGGGGAAGAGAGTGTAGGTGATGAGGACTTTGGTGAGAGTGGAGAAGAAGAGGAATTATCTCAAGAAGATGTGTATGAGACTGTCTGGGATGAAATTGCACCAGGCAATGATAACAACAGTTATGGTATTGAGTTTACTGTGAGGAATCCAGGAGCTCGGAAAGTTCCACCACGAAATTCTCTCCCAGTTGCATATTTGCAATTGTTTTTAACTATGGAACTGCTTGTACACATAGTACGTGAAACAAACAAGTATGCAAGAGATTTGCTGGACAAAATGGCAAACTGGATCAGTGAGCATCCCCATTCACGGCTACGCCGATGGATGAATGGGGGCTTGACTGTAGGCCTCTTAAAAAAATGGATTGGTTTATCTATTAACATGGGCCTCATAAAGAAACGTAATGTGAAACATTACTGGGATTTGTCACACCCTTCTCAGGCCACACCTTTCTTTGGACAAGTCATGCCATTGTGGCAATACCTTATTGTCACAAGAATGCTTCACATAAATGACAATGCCACTGCAAAGGTGAGGGAAGTTGAAGGTTATGACCCGTGGCATAAGATTAGGCCAGTACTTGATTCACTAAACCATGCTTTCAAGCGGTACTATGTGCCACATCAGGTGATTTGTATTGACGAATCAATGATTGGCATGAAAAATAGGGTGGCTTACATTCAATACATGCCTAATAAAAGGCATGCTAGGTTTGGCATTAAGAAATTTGAGGTATGTGACAGCAGTAACAGTTATGTCCTTCATGTTGATTTATATTCTGGGAAGGATAAAACAATAGGAACAGAAAAGGGGTTTGTGTTCAACAAGGTGATGAGTCTTCTCCGCTCATGTGATTTACTAGGTAAAGGGTATCATCTAATGACTGACAACTATTACTCAAGTGTCAGTCTAGCGGAGGACCTACTTGAGAACAAAACTCTATTAACAGGCACAGTGCGGGCAAACTCTAAAGGGCTGCCTCCAGAGATTGCAAGGGCCAAATTACAGGCAGAAATGTCTAAGTATATGAGAAAGAAAGGGGTATTGGCATGCGCCTTTAGAGAAAAAAAAAGCCAACGCAAGCCTGTTCTACTGCTGTCCACCTCTAGCCTAGCAGATGATGTGACTGTACAGACAAGGTCTGGGAAGTCAATCATCAAACCTCAGGTCATTCTAGACTACAATAAAGGAATGGGTGGGGTTGATGTAAGCGACCGCAAAATATACGAATTCGCAGCAGAGAGATCAACACACAGATACTGGTCCAAAATTTGGCGTAATCTGGTTGATGTGTCGATCATGAATGCTTACGAATTGTATAAATTGAATACTGATCCATGCAATGTTCAGAGTTGCCACAGTTTTATAGTGAGTCTTGTAGAGGCACTTTGTCTACGGCAGGATGGTGTTTCTCAAGCACACATATCTACAACACCACTACTTTCTCTTTGTAGTGAGGAGCACGGCTTTGCGCTGTTGCCTGGGCGAAAAGAGAGAGACTGTGCTGTGTGCTCTGACAGGAGTCAGCCTGGGCGGAGAAAAAGGTCCCGCCACTGGTGTCCTGCCTGTAAACTTGGTGTTCATGAGCAATGTTATCCCCAGTTAAGTCACTGTCATCCCTCTCCTACTGTTCAGGAGGAGCTAAACTAGCTTTTCATTGCCTTACATATTTCTTAATAATTATCATAATATTTTACATTATCATTACTATATTACTAATTTAAATATTTCAGTGTTTGTAGTTTATTGGAAGTAGTTGTAGGTTGAGTAAGTAACAGTTATAAAACATTTTTAAAAAAATAAAAATCAAAAAAATATA
The DNA here is from genome assembly GCF_964204655.1 of Triturus cristatus. Lineage (NCBI taxonomy): Eukaryota > Metazoa > Chordata > Amphibia > Caudata > Salamandridae > Triturus > Triturus cristatus. The sequence goes on from NC_140585.1 coordinate 134,710,714, forward strand.
AAAATGTAAAAAGTAAAAAAAAATGTTTATTTTTTTTGTTCTTTATAGTTCAAACCTGTAGGATAGTATGTGTAAATAGTTTTTGAGTACCTTCTACTTGAATGGGTCCCAAGTTACAAATGAAGTCAACCTCGGCCAAATTAGATATATTTTCAGCAGAAAGAAACAAAGCACATGGCTAAATAATCTGTTTTGGGGCATGATATCTAAGATTATGATACTGATTCCAGCTCTTCTACAAAAAACACATTTAATGAAAGGAAACATAAATGTATAAATGGTTGCACATGTGTATAACACTGGAATCTTAACCCTGCTCCAATTTCACCTGCCCTTTTGCCTAGTAAAATTGTGAAATGGCAGGCCTGTAAGAGTTTAATTTGGTTGTAAATGTGTACATAGAGTCTCTGGATCGAGCTTGTTGTAGCCTCATGGCATAGCCTGAACGCAACCACAGATGGCCTGCACCTTTGAACCCCCTTACAATACTGAAAAGGCGAACACAAAAGAAGTCAGAACTTGGTTCTTAGTAAGCAATGCACTTTCAGCTGCATAAAGTAGGGCATCAGAATTAGTCCTCTTTTTCACAGCATGGCCAGAGAAACAGGGTTTCACACGGGAGAAATGTGTAGATGGATCCACCACTTTGAGTGCATAGGCAGCCGACAATGAAGTTTAACCCCGCTTCAGTACCAATTGTACCTTTGCCTAGCAAACTTGAAAAATTGGAGGAGCCTGGGAAGCCCATGCTGAAGCATGGATGTCCTGGAGATAAATGGTGCAGACAGAGCTAGATTTAGCTCACCCTACTTTATGACCATATGGCCTCCAGACTTAACAAAGCAGAGTCCATCTCCTCTTTGTGATGCATGATGAAATTGAGGATGTGAGTTCTCCTACTAAATCATTATAGCCATTGGTGTCTGCTAAAATAGATTTTGGAGTTCAAAGACAGATGTGTCCGTGACTTTTATAAAGCTCATTCTACTCCTTGGAATGCCAGAATATGTATTTAGATCTGATACTGTGGCCTGACTGGAGCCCACCAAGGTGAGATATCTCTTAGAATTTGCACCACTGCCCTACATCATATACGGAGAGGTACCTGAGAGGGGCAGGCCTATACCGGGAGGCTGAAGGAGGGGCATGTGGCAGCACTGATGGATGGAAGGTACACACCAGGGACCTGTTGCTTGTGGGAGGTGACCCTCGGGGTGATGCTGCCTTCGTGGTAGTGAAGACCAGGTACCATAGGACAACACAGGGATGGGCCTGCGTATTTGAATGTAAATGAGGACTTCTGCTGGAGGTGGCTATTCTCTTACTGCTGTGCTCAACCAGATTACCCACTGCTGTGCAGTGAGGAACTTTGACTACAGAAGGTGTCCGAGATCAATAGAGGGATGCCCTGATCTGCCTGCTACACAGAAACAGAGCATTGCAGCCACGGGTGCCCACAGAGATGGGAATTTCTTACAATGGACCAATGGCTTTAACTGGTCTCTGGTGCAAAAATGAGTGAGAGGCACTCTACTATACTGGGGTGCATAGGCAAGCTGCCCTCCCCCTTACTCCACATTATTGTACAAAGCTGTACCACAGAGTTGGTGGATGTCTGCTCCGTTGCTGGCCCGACTCAGTGCCCCTTACCTAGAAGGAAATAAAACTCTCCTTCCCTAGTGGAGAACACTACTGCCGACCCTGAACCTACTTCTATAACTACAAAAATTTGTGACAGAGCTACAATGGGTTAGATAAGGTCTAAATAGCCAACAATGCAGCCCAGTTCTGAGGAGTCCCACCCGCAGTGCTGGTTACAGACATCCATGATACACCAGAGCCTTCTATGCAACTTCACTTTGACAAGGTGCAGGCTGCCATCATGGATACCAAGCTAACACTCCAGCAGGAGATCAGTGCTGTGTCGATGGGGTTGGGATTGATCTGGGGGAAACACAGCAAACTAGCAGATCAGACGGACACGTTGAGAATTCAATGAGTGAGTTACAGCTTGAACAGAAGGCAGTGAACCCTAATGTAGGGACCTCTCAGAGAGAATGTGCGTCCTGGAATGACGCGCGGAAGATGTGGGGTGGCCTAACCGGCGCAATATTAACAAGTGGACCTACTGTGCTTTTACACCGGTTTGTGTAAAATGGACAATGTTATGTGGCCAGATAAACATTTACAAACCCAACTCAGGGAGGCCAGGGAACGAAACAATGAGGGTGGCTCAGTGGCCGGCTGGTCCTGCTGGGAGGAAACGGGCCTGATGGGTAGATTTACTCCTCAAGAAGTATTACTAGATAAACTTCTGGCTTCAAAGGCTGACCTCCCATGGCTGGGCATTCCGTTGTTTTTGGGCCTGGAGAGTTGGAAGTGATTTATATGACAAACAGCTGGGAACCCACTATACGGCCCAGAATTACCACTGATAGGATTGTTTGTTGTTATAAGTTAACCCTTTTTTTGTTTTGCTGAATGGCCTCAGCAATAGTTCCTATCTTAGACACATGTGGAGCACTGCAAAATGGCAAAACACCTTATACCGTTTCCTGGTATCCCGGAAACTCCCTTAGAGGTATTTTACACACAGTGTTAATAAATGACTGACATTAAGGTACCTGTATAAATACGTCAGACAGGCAGTGTTAGACCTGTCAGCCCTAGGGTGGTCTTACCCTGTTTTTTTCCCTTTTCGCCTCATTTTTGCCACCATCTTTTTGTTGGCCCTAGGTCTCTGGGCGCCTTACCACTGCCAAACAGTGCTGAGGTGCAGGTGCTCTCTCCTAATAACATGGCTGCCACAGGCCCCTGCTACTGCGTAGTGGCCATTACATACACGCACTAGTGGTTAGGAGCAGGCTGGGACATCTTGATACTGTATCTTTACCATCCCGCCTTTTTGTCCCATACACAGATATGTGGAAGCTCCTGGAACCTTCCAGCCCTGGGAGGGATAATGCTTTACCGCCTTTACAGGAGGGTCACCTGACCTAGGGGTATAAGAGGAAAGGAGGGAAACTGAACTAGTCAGTTGGGACACCGCTGGACCTGGGGGAACCTCTGCATGAGCGTAGGCAGTTGGTCCTAGGGGAGAAACCTACACTACTGGGACTGACTGAGTTTAGGCCCTACTGTACCCAAGTTAGATGAGGGGCTCTGCCTGCCTACTGATCTTGCCCAGTGAGGGGGAATCCCAGGGGACCAACTCCAGCGTGCTGCAGGGAACCATCCTGCCCTCCTAAGCCTGCGAACTCAACCCCTACTCTTCCCCCCAAGAACCTGCACTGAGACCTGCTGTGAACCTCCCCCCTGAGACAAGCGCTGTGCCACCCAGGCGCTGTGAAGAAGAGGGGGACTGCTTGCTGTGGGTGTTGCTGATCAGGAACTGCCGATAAGCGCTGTGCCCACCTAGAGCTAATCCGCCAGAACTGTGCCCCCCCAGCACCATCTGGTTGGAACAGCTGTGCCCCCTACATGTTCAGACTCTTAGGCGCTGCGACTTCAAAGCACTGTCAGCCCATCACCGCCGCAGCCCAGGCCGTGGCTGAACTACTGTGATGCCCCCTACCTGTATAGACTCTCCAGCGCTGTGCCCTTCAAGCGCCGCAGGCCAGTCATAGCCACAGCCCGGTACCTACAAACTAGTGCTGTGCCCGGAAGCGCCGTAACTGCCGGAGAGTCACTGCCACGGCCCGGCGCCCGCTACTCGGAGGCCCCTCTGTCACCCAAGTTCGCCTTCCTACCTCGCGCCAAGCTACCACGTCGGAATTGGTGACCCCAGTTCTAGCAGGCAGAATCAGTAACCCATGGACACATGTTGAAACCCTGTGGGCCCACCAGCCGGGGATGTATGTGGGGTCATATCTCGTACTGGGGATAACAGTTAAGGATATTGATTACATCCTTGAGAAGTGCTATGAATATATGATTGGAATATATGTTGTAACATTTCTATAAAGATATGTTAAAAAATAACATTCTTGGCAAAGCCAGGAGTGACATAACAGGAGCGAGTTTGCCTTGAACCAACTGTACAAAGTGGTGCTGTGGGTCTCCTGTCACCAAAAGCACCTCAGTGAGGGCATTAGCTAGCACAAGGCAAGCTGCCATAAACCTGCAAGCTGTCCCTAGGCTAAACATGTGTTCTTGACGGTTGTTGAAGACCCGATCCACCTAGAGGGAAAAAAGAGAGAGGGTGTGCCTATAATCTGACCCTTTACTAAACATTGTTGGTACAGCCAGGAGAAACCAAAGGAGACGGAGGTTGCCTTGAACCAACTGTACAAAGTGGTGCTGTGGGTCTCCTGCCACCAAAAGCACCTCAGTGAGGGCATTAGCACAAGGCAAGCTGCCATAAACCTGCAAGCTGTCCCTATGCTAAACATGTGTTCTTGACGGTTGTTGAAGACCCGATCCACCTAGAGGGAAAAAAGAGAGTGGGTGTGCCTATAATCTGACCCTTTACTAAACATTGTTGGTACAGCCAGGAGAAACCAAAGGAGACGGAGGTTGCCTTGAACCAACTGTACAAAGTGGTGCTGTGGGTCTCCTGCCACCAAAAGCACCTCAGTGAGGGCATTAGCACAAGGCAAGCTGCCATAAACCTGCAAGCTGTCCCTAGGCTAAACATGTGTTCTTGACGGTTGTTGAAGACCCGATCCACCTAGAGGGAAAAAAGAGAGAGGGTGTGCCTATAATCTGACCCTTTACTAAACATTGTTGGTACAGCCAGGAGAAACCAAAGGAGACGGAGGTTGCCTTGAACCAACTGTACAAAGTGGTGCTGTGGGTCTCCTGCCACCAAAAGCACCTCAGTGAGGGCATTAGCACAAGGCAAGCTGCCATAAACCTGCAAGCTGTCCCTAGGCTAAACATGTGTTCTTGACGGTTGTTGAAGATCCGATCCACCTAGAGGGAAAAAAGAGAGAGTGTGTGCCTACAATCTGTCCCTGTACTAAACATTCATGGCAGATCGAGGAGATACAAAATGAAAGGCAGGTTGCCTTGAACCAACTGTGCAAAGTGGTGCTGAAGCTCTGCTGGCAGCAAAAACACCTCAGTGAGGGCATTAGCTCAAGGCAAGCTGCCATAAACCTGCAAGCTGTCCCTAGGCTAAACATGTGTAGTTGACGATTGTTAAAGTTCATGGTCCACCTAGGAGGAAAAAAAGACAATGTCTATAAGCTGACCCTATGCTCCTCTTGTTGAAAGAGTAAGAACTAGATCCGGATTCCTAGAGTGTATACCAAGATGTTTCACTGGACGCCCACAGATTTGGTATACCTTCTAGTCACCGACTTACCTGAATGATGTTTCTTTGGCAACATCCAACAGTCTTGCCAGCCTGACGTGATTGTTCATCTTCTTCATCTTCATCACAGACATCATCAAAGTGTTCTCATAAGTACGTTTTCCACAGTGATAAGAAAAAACATATTTCAATGATTAAGCACTACTAGTCACACATCCCCAAATTGCACCCAACCATTTCTATTACACTCACCCTCTTACCTCTCACAGTTGGATAGTAAGTAGCACATTCAGTGGCAAAGCATCCTATCAGAAGCTCTCATGCAAAAATGGTTGGTATTAGTGAAACCATGTAGTGCTAAGCCAAGGGCAAACAAATCACTATCAAAAAGTCATAGGTCACCCTCTCTCACCCCCACATCAAACATGACTGACTTGCCACTACTTTCTATCAACCCACTTGTCAGTCAACAAATCATGCTTCTCCGTGTACTTTACTGTTAAGTTAGAGTGCTATTTCTTAGAGCCATTCTATTTACTCTGCACTGTCCGCAAGGTCATGCAAGGCTAAGCTCTTTGTTTATCCAAGCCTAGATCAAAAGATAATCACAGAACAGGACCCTGCCTTCTAGACTAACAACCCACCTGACCATCCCCCTTACAACAAGAGACCAATGCTTGCTTCAGGTTCACCAAACAAGCCATGTAGCAAGAGGCACAAAGTTAGATACCTTTGCAGGATATCAGATATCCATGTTTTGTCATATTATCCCGGAAGTGTATCCTGGTCCTGCAGCATGAAATGTTTAGGCCAGAGTAGGGGCTATGTGAAGAGTCAGGTCTTCAATTTCTTGTGGAATTCAAAAACTGAGGAGGTGGCTCTGATGTGCAGGGGCATATCATTCCAGGCTTTAGGAAGGAGAAAGAAGTCATGACTGCCAGATCTGCTTCTCTATATGCAGGAGTGTGTGCAAGTAGGAATGTGGCTTATTGGAGGGTTCTGATAAGTGTGAGAGTTTATGTGATTGTTGAGGTATATGGGGCTGTACTCCTATTAGGCACCTTCGAATGTAAGGAATAACTGAAATAAAAGAAGATATCTGGTGCATTACTTTGGAGCAGAGTAGATCTTTTTTAAGTCTTGTGGGGTGCAGCTTTTCATATCATGAGTACAGAGCAATGCAAAAGTTACATCCTTGGAAGTCGTTCCAGTAAAATCACTCAAAACAGGAATGCCTTAGATGTCACTCACCTCTCTCCCAGACACTGACAATACAGTCAGACACTTTACAAAGCAACCAATGCAATCCTATGCTCATGTTATTCTTATACATTCCGAAGTCCCATGACCTCATAAGATATTACATCACTCATGACATCTTCTATGACATCATTGATAATATCACAGTAACATTTGAATAGCATTATTGATGAGAAAACTGTGCATGGCAAGGGTGTGAGTTATAGTTACCTTAGGTCACAAGTTATAGTTACATGAAATAACTCTCTAGAACAGCTGCACTTCTATGGCATTGTGCGTGTATAATCTGAACCTAAATATAAAGTCTGTGTAACCTTTGGTGTTTTAGCAAATATATCTATATACACATATATATGTATACATACATAGACACACACAGACACACATGCATACCAGCAGACACCGACACTCATAATAATAAGGCATCAATGCATACGAGATAGCCCATAAATTACTCCCCTACATTCATAAGAAAAATAAATATAACACATACTCTCTCACACATCATTAAATAGCCGCACGCATGATTAATCAGTACTGTATCTATGTTCAAACATCATCAAATGTGATTTGAGACCCATGCACACCAGCTATCAGTATTAATGTGTCGAATCACATACACCACAGACAACCATTTATACCGTCTAACCCTTACTCAACCCAAAAAACAACTTTCAAACACCCAAGCAAGCCAACAGACAACCTTACAGGTCATCAGCCACCCTTACAGGCCATCAGACAGCCATGTACCATATCACATACGCACAAAAGGCACCTATGCAACATGCACCTGTCCACATTCACAAACACATATGCACCATACATATTTCAAAACACAGAACCTACCTGAATTAAATGCATGATTGATAGCAGAGCTGAACCTACAGAAGTAGCACTGCGTCATCAGACAAAATATGCGAAGTGAAACAGTTTCAGCTGGGAATCATCTATAATGACACAAAGTATTATTTTCGATAAGAACACTTTTCATAGTGTATATCACTTATGCTTACAGTCAAATACTAATGTTCACAGACACATATTGAGGAGTCAGGCCAAAACATGAAATTCTAAGGACAGACCAAGAGTGGGAAATTGAAAAAGATAATAGTGAGTAAAAGACACACAGAGAGCAGTAAGGCTATTTATGCCACTATAGGGAGATGAGAGTTTGGGAAATTAGCTGGTTAATTAGTGTGGTGCATGACTTACCTTGAGACTGCCTTTACCTGCCAATATGCCATCAGATACTCTAACAATGCCAAGCCCTTTCACAGGTGGCCCAAAAACAACACTCTACCAGCACTCCCAGAACTCTAAAATGCCTCTAGGCTCCCTACCCACAATTCCATACTCTCATAATGCACACAGAGGTTCTCCAAATGAGGCAACACATTATCATATTACCACAGACCTATACAATGCCTCATGCACAGTAACACTCAGGCAAACAATCCCAAAGTACACAAGATTGCCTCATGCACCTCCACCTGACACCTGACACACTCTGAATGCCCCCAAACACAATCAAAAGACCAAGCAACCTGATACACTTCACAATGAACTCTGAAAACCTCACATCACCACCAGTAATGCCAACAATGAACATACAGGGCCCTATTCTCACAGCTACATTTGCAAAGGAAGTCGTGTACATTTCAAAAACAGTCACCATCTGCTCTGCCAATTCCTGGTGTTCAGCATCTGTGAGCTTGGTCTTTTGCAGTTAGCTTAAATTCTTCCCTGTCCCCCAGCAACTTGGGTGTTTCCTTCAACAGCAGTCTCCTGTTTTTATCATTCTTTACCCAGCACCACAATAACTGCAAGATTCCAACTGTTCACCACCAAGAGATCATGCCTAGTCTCTGTGCGAGTTAGGGGAATATTAGAAAGCTTCAAGCACCTGCTATGAGCTCTTTCCCAAAACACATCACTCCCTCAATAAAATTTTCAATTTTGCCGTATTATGCATATTATAAAACAAGGGCTCCCGGTTTTATGGTATTTATTTTTTTGCCATTTCCGTCTGTATTTATCCATATTTATTTTTTGGGCATTTTTTCTGTATTTATCCACATTTATTTTTTCCACAAGTAAAAGACGATGCTACAGCTAGTATTTTTCCACATTTATTTAAAATGACAATGCACACATGCGCTCACTTAAACTAGCGATTTTTTGTGGCTTTTTATCAGTGCTTTAAATGGTCCGGTACTGAGTAATTTGAAAAGGAGAGTACCTGTGCTTCTCAGTGCTGCTATAAAAACACGTTAGGATAGAGTACAAACACTTATCAGGAGCAAACATGTGCCAGCGCTTCTGTATTTCCATCTAAAGCCAGCTAGAAATCTGCCTTCAAATGTCTATGGTTTTCACACAGAAAGTACGTAAGGTTACCTATATTGGTGGTGGTGTGTTTATGTGTAGTTAGACAGACAGATAGGTAGATCCCAAGCTACACACCACGTGCCCTGAAAGTTACTATCTCAGTCTAAGGTTCCCCAACTGAAAATAGATGCTAAACCACTCTAGGGTGATCCCAGCGAGCAGAATAAATTGTCACTTATTCCACTCCATCCATGTTTTCTCACACCCACAGCAAAGTTCGAAGGGCATGAACATATGAAGCTGTGCCAAAAAATGATCATTCTCAACCACAGACAGAATGCTGTGTGAAATTGGTATTCCACAGCAGATGGCTATTTTTTTACATATTGAAATGCTTCATCACATCAAGCTTTCCTTTCAAATTTAAAATATAGACAGAACTCCTTGGGTGAAAAATTACCTGATGCTGGTTAACAGAACAGATGCTGTCCTTACAAAAATGCAATAATTTTCTATTATTCCATGCATTTCACATTTTACCTTTCCCTCATTACCTCTGTCTTGGGCAGTCTGATATTCCTTCCACCTCCCCTCGTTCGCCTCTCTGCCACCAGCAATCTGCTCCATATTCTCCCTCCTTTCCCTCACAGGCACGTCCTTGAACCGGAAGAAAACAGAACACAGCCCAGGGTAAGGAAACCTTCAAGGTCACGGGGAGGTCTTTGTTTCTCTCCTCTTCAGTCACCCATCCTGCTGGGACACAGAAGGTTCACCATCTTTATGTTCCAGCGCCTTGATGTCCTTTCTCGGATTGACATGAGCTGCAGCCCCTTCTAGCAGTATATAGTGAAACAGCAGAAGGAAGGCTCAGTCTGGTGGTAAAACTGTGTCAGCTTTCCATCGTCCTTTCTAGCACACTAAAAAGTTATGCCCATGTATTCAGCTGTATGGGTGCACTTTCACAAATAGCTGGGCAAAATCTTGTGCAATTCTATTTTGTGTTATGTACATGTAATACGGAACCCCAGCTGACCAAGAACTCCAGAGTGGATCGTGACACTCCCCTCCTCAACACGGCAGTTAGCGGTCTAGTTGGCGACCGGCGCTCCCCGATGACGTCAGACGCCTGTGGAAAAGGAGTGGAGAAGACGGACTCGGTGGTCATCGGAGGAGAGGAGGACACGGAAGAAGGAGACACGGACAAGACGAGGAGCCCAACAGGACGCAAGACAACAAAGGAGGCTGCTGGCGTAGAGGGAGAAGACTGTAGTGGGGGCTCGTTGTCGGAGCGGAGAGACGCTGTAGTATCCGGGCGCCCCAGAGAGGAAGAGGACGCCCCGATACCCACTGCTACGGTCCAGGAGGACTGTAGCTCCAGGCAAGTACACTGGTTACAGATATTGAAAAGGCTTACGGGGCGGGGAGGTCAGAAGAAGGAGACCGAATAGCGAGCAGCAAAAAAAGGAGGGGGGGTCAGGGGACACCGACTATCAATCGCCTCCTCACACCTTTTTCCTCACCCTGGTGATGTCTAATCCATTTTATTTGTTTTGGTGACGGTAGCACTTACATTGGCTGACAAGCTGTTAGACTGATCCCATTTCCAATTTCCTTTCTTTTTTTATCCTCATCACGAGACGACGGAGTCAGCCTAACCTCCAAGAGAACCAGAGAGGAGGAAGAGCAAGAAAAGGCCAAAAGGAACAGAGACAGGAGAGATATCCACTCAGTCTTCCCTGAGTTGTCTTGAAGGACAATCCACTAGTTTTCGTTCTGAGCAAAGACGTTTTCTTTTTAGTCTTTTGTCCTGGACATTAATAATGTATTCTGCAGTCATTTTTTCTTTTTTTTTAAATAAATAAACAACCATCCTTTATGCGTGGATAACCTCATTACGTAAGCCACCGACTGCTGGACTTCATTAAACCTCGTAGGCGAACCCCCCTATATAATACAGTATAGTTTGAATACTTTTTCACCAAATTAATTGTCACGATTTTTCATGAAAATCTCACCGGCTTAAGACTGGCTCGATAAGAAAATAGAAGACCTGCACACCTGAGGTTTACCTGTGCGGGACATTTTCTACTGAGAGCAATACTCCCGAGCCCCTGACATCTCGCCTTAATTCTGTATGCCCTTGAGAACAATTTTCTTATAGTTTAAAAAAGCTGAGTGCCAGGATGCGCTGCTGCAGCACTGTGAATTTAAGTGATTAAAACATGCATTGTATGGGCCTGGGACAGGAGGAGTCAAGGGCGTTGGGGGAGGCTACGGCATGGGGTGAAAGAACAATAAAGCCTCATTAACAAGTAAATGGTCTTTCAAAAGACCTGTGAAGTACTCTGGTGCGGCTGTGTGTGTGCCCGGGATGGAATTTCCAGCAGCAGAAAGGGGGCCTGGAGAGAACTCTGGGTTTGAGCATGGCAGCGCTGCAAAGTTTTCTAGTATTTTGCCGTTTCTATATATAAATACAGACAAAGGAAATATAGATTTCCGTCTGTATTTATATGTAAAAATCCGTAAAAACAGAAAACCGGGAGCCCTATATATAACCTACCTCATCGTTCACTAACCACTGCAATCGACTGGTTGGTTCTTTCCAGAAAACATTGCACAATGTAAAGTATTAACCATGTTTTTGGGGCCAGGATAGCAAAGCTCTCTCCAATCTGCCACTGCTCCTTACATTTCATGTTGCCAACCACTGCTTATGCCGAGGCAGCCTTTACTTTATCACAGCCAAGGAAGCATCATTTGTCCCGTCAAGGTTCCGATCCCCCTGACCATTAATCCAACTGCTTTGGGATGGCCTCTCTACTTACACTCATGCCACTGGCACTCTCTCAGAACATAGGCATGATCTATCAGTTTGCTTTCTTGAAGCACAGAGCCCAGACTAACTATAGCCAGGAAACAAACTGTGGGCTCCTACCACACTAACTTGATATGTATAAATATGTCTATACCAAAAAGATCAGAAAAATTTAAATGTTATACAGCTGAATCTTTTTTTTGTTATACCTGCATATCATGTTACATCCACCACCAGTCTTTATATTCACCTAAACCTTTTCACAACTCCTTTGGACAGTATTGAAATAATGTTAAACAACTCTGCTAGGAGGGATAGTTGCATCTCTTTATAATAAAGCAGCTTCCATAAAGTAGTTCTTCTAGAACAGGGGGGACCACCACATCCTGGGGTCATACTGTAGGTACATAAAGAAGAGGAGAGGGAGGAGCGTGTGTGTTGTTCAGACTGGAAATGGATTAAAAAGCCTGATTTACTTCAGCACTGTCAGTTTCAGGTGACAGACTCTCCAGAGAGAGGAGGGTGTAGTAGGATCCCGCTGCAGCACTTTAATTCTTTATGAATAATGGTGCAAATGTACAGAAGACCTGACAACCGCTGCTGCTGATCTGCCTTTATGGTTTGGCTAGTCCATAGTACATGCAGTGGCCTAGTGTGGTGCCCCTAAGAGGACAGACCTGGTGGGAACGGCATTTCTACAGGCACCAGCTGGGAAATGGGTGGTGACCAATTTCCCACTGCATTTTGTGCCACATATGCTCCACACCCAGCCATATAAATCGTGGCCTGGTACTAAGACCTTTTAGAAAATAAAAACGAGTGTGTTCTCAGCCTCTGGGGCTTTCCCAGTGGGAGTCATACAAGTGCGTACCTTAGCATACAGGGTGCCTACCTTTACAGCCACCATCTTGTGCAATGTCGCTGCTCCACTTCAGACCCATCCTCTCTGCCGTTGTGCTTACCTTACCTTTGGTGTGTGACATCCCTTGGTGATGCCTGGCACTGCACCCAAGGTAACGGCTCACCTGGCCCATGCCTACTGCAGTGGCCTGAGAAACTTTCCACAGCACAATAAATGCCTAGTAGTACAGATGCAGGGTGTGTGTGGGAAGTGAGAAAAAGTCATGATCTGCTGAGACCACATGCTGCACTGTCTCTGGGACTTACACCACTTGCAGGGCAGACTTCAGAGCCAATAGCTGCATAAAGCTAAAGAGTTTATGCGTCCCCAGCTCGAAGTTGTCGTCTGACTGCAAGCTGCCAATTTGTTCCAAAATCACATTTGCAGCCATAGTCACACGTACAAACGTGCAACCATTTATTATTGCCCATCAGTCCGAGCCTCTCTCTGCACATTTCTTGTATAATTGTTCATTTCATGAAAGCAGCTTTTTTTTATTCAGACACATGCTTTTGGTTGACGTCGATTTTCATATTATGGGCTGAACTGGCCTGGCCAGCAAACACACATATTGATAAAATTGCATGTTACAAATACACCTGCAATGATTTTGAAGGAAAATGCTACAAAATTTCGTTGAGCTGTTCTTTGAGAAAATTAGGTCAGGGACATCTTAAAGATTTTTGGGGCCCTGAGCCAATCATATTTTGGGGGCCGCTGATCAGAACAGCTTTGAATTTATGACCTAATTTCAGCCCTTTCATGCCCTCTTTAGCCAGGCCACTGGCAGTGCACAGGGACAATGGTGCAAATTTTAAATGTGTTTAAATTTAACATGACGGAATAGTGACGCATTTTCAAAACTGTGACACAGCAGCAGCTAGCTAATATTACTGCAAATAATCTCTGTGACAACCTCGCATTTCTCATATGAGGTCCTGCTTTGATGTAAAAGAAACTTTATGATGGATGTTGCTTGAAACATAAACAATTTTTTTTCAAAATGTCTATAATATTTCTCACAAATTACACACTCTAAAAATAAATGTAAAGAGAACGGTATTTAAAACCATGTGTTTAAATACTATTCGAGGTCTTTGGGGCAAGACTCTACAGAACAGAGCTGGCTCTATCACGGGGCCCCTGAAAGGCTGGGTGTTGCCCATGCCTTAAAACGTAGAGAAAAGACTCACTCCACCCGACCAGGTGAGCTGAAGTATACATAAAATATGTTCACTGATATTTTCAAGTGCCCCATTTTACATATTTAGAAAGTCTTAACTTTCAACATAATAACGTGAATAATGCTGGGGTTAGAGCGCCAAGGTCAGCATAGAGGTAAGCGCAGTGACAAAGTACAAGAAATTAAATCTATATCAATGTGTTTTTATTGCCATACAAGCAATTTCATTTCTTGCATTTTGCTTACTTCTCTGTCGTCTTTGGAGCTGGGATTCGAGTCTCGGCGTCAGCTCCTGGACTAATCACAATTTCCCAGTGCCTACCAATAAATGAATGTGTGCAAGCGTAATGTAACTGGTGCTCATGTAAAGCTCACTAATCTATTTGGGTACAGTTCGCGCCATAAATAAGTTTAAAAAAGCATATAATACTGTTGTCCCCGCCCACCTTCTCCACCCCTGTCTGCAGTTCCTTTACAAAGTGCATGCTGCCGTGAATATTATTTTAAAGGTTGTTGACAGCGATTTTCTATCCTGAGGGTATGTGAGATTCAAACTAGTCACGGATCATTCACAGCAGCGGCGTCTTGTAGTAAAACACGTGCTAAAAGCCAACCAGCCTCCTTCATTGCTACCTCGATTGTGGGAATGCCTGTTACAGGCCCAGTTATAACCCTCATAACTTTTGCAAAGTATTGTAGCATAACGCTGGGCATCTAAAAACATCGTGCAGCTATTGCAAAATAAGGAAACTTTTTTTACATATGGTGTAACCTTGCCTCCTTTGCAGCCGTCCGTGTATCGTCTCTCTAACTTTCTCCAGGCTTTCACTGGTTACGTACCTCAGCTGCCCGGAACAAAACACAGATTATGTCGATTCAAAACTCCTTTACTGTTTTTTTCTAAAGCTCTATAATTGTTTACCGTACCAAGGAATACTACAATGTGGAAATAGTGAACTGAAGGCTGGGGCTGACTAGATCGGATCGTAGCACTTCAACATTTTACAATTAAAGTGATTGATAAATTTGAGATAAACTCACCACAGTACCTAATTAATTGGTGCTATTTGGTGAGCCATACCTGCACTGGTTTCTTGTTTTCCGATCAAGGCCAGCAGCGGTGGACACCTCGAGCGCGCACACTTGCTGCACTGTCTCTGGGGCTTTCGGCAGATTACAGCAATGTCTTTCAGCTGTCTGCGCCCTCTACTGGTAAACCAGGGCCAGTGCACCTTTCAGCAGACGC
>NC_140585.1:134748203-134765703 GCF_964204655.1 Triturus cristatus
ATCATACAGATTTTACACATGTAGCACTCTATGCACACATAGGCACACACCTTGCAGTTCTTCTACACACACTTAAGCTAAAAACCCATTCTGTCACGTCAAAATTCTGCAAACCTATTACATATTCAGTGCGTCGGCATAGAAGCACTTTTTAATGCCACTAAAATGCACAAGTAGTTAGACTGAAGATGCAACCTGAATGAGTTTACAGTATGTACTCCACTTTATTAATGATTAGTAATGAGAAAGTGAGGACTGCAAGAGTATTGGAAAATACTTTTTCCACTCTGAATGTAAAGCAGATTGTGTGACCATTGGCCAAAAACGACCACGAAGGGACTCGAACCCTCAATCTTCTGATCCGAAGTCAGACGCCTTATCCATTAGGCCACGCGGTCATCCGTCCACCTGAGATGATTTTTATCATGTAGGTGGTATGCATGGATGGAGAACATATTATTGAAAGGTATTCAGGTTTACATCCCATAGTGTTCTTTCAGCTCTTTTCGCTGGAAGCACTTTTTTGGAATCTATATATTGAGAATTTTATGAGTACGACATGCTTTTGTTTTCCTTTTTCCATACAAACCTCTTTCCTCATGAGTTTAAAGCTCATTTGTATTCTCTACATAGCTCTGGAAGTTTCCAGACGTGGAGTGAAACTGTTTTGAAAGTAGGACAAATTGCTCCTTCCTGCATATGCTAATTTTTCACACTCACATAGGTTGTATACATTTTATGTATCCTGGCTTGACCTATTCAAGTAGCTGAAAGCCTGTCACCACCTCTAGAAACAAGATTCACACCAATCCAATTCAAATCATTTTTTCCAAAGGAATATGTTCTGGCCGGTCGAAAATGCATCTCACAAAAATAGGCATTTAAAAATCTACTTTGCAGTTTCAGAACACTAACATGACTGTGAAGTGTACACAAGTAAAATGGGACCGTTTCAAAGTACCTAATCCCTAATAAACTTCTGAGAGGAAGCATGTAATAAATCTACCTAACATTCTGGAAAAGAAAGATGGAGGATTTTTGTTATCACCTCAGATGGGACTTGAACCCACAATCCCTGGCTTAGGAGGCCAGTGCCTTATCCATTAGGCCACTGAGGCACACATGCATAGCACTTTTCTAGAGGCATTATTTAAATGTATTCTATGGTCAGACACCGGTGTGTGCACACAGGGCATTTCTCACTTCTCTCTATAAGTAAACTTCCCATTTTCATCCTCTTCCATCCCCGACTTTAACGCTCTCTTCTATGCTATAATGGAGACTTTGCAATTTTAGCAAGTGGAGAGAAATTGGAGAACCACTTTCGACTCCACACTTCTTCTTCACTTACTTCTTTTCTGAATATACTGGGCTTAGAAAATGGTATCAAGCCATCCTTATCATCAGTAGGACACGGAAAGAGGCACTAAGTCTCCTAACCAAGTTCAACCACACTCTGCAACTTAACCATTACACTACAAATTAGGCAACGGGGGCATCAGCAAAGGCAGCCAATGTGCCGATCCTTTATACATTTTGTGTAGTACTTTTCTTACTCGGAGGCAAAATCAGCACTTTAACTGCCCAAATCATACAGATTTTACACATGTAGCACTCTATGCACACATAGGCACACACCTTGCAGTTCTTCTACACACACTTAAGCTAAAAACCCATTCTGTCACGTCAAAATTCTGCAAACCTATTACATATTCAGTGCGTCGGCATAGAAGCACTTTTTAATGCCACTAAAATGCACAAGTAGTTAGACTGAAGATGCAACCTGAATGAGTTTACAGTATGTACTCCACTTTATTAATGATTAGTACTGAGAAAGTGAGGACTACAAGAGTATTGGAAAATACTTTTTCCACTCTGAATGTAAAGCAGATTGTGTGACCATTGGCCAAAAAGGACCACGAAGGGACTCGAACCCTCAATCTTCCGATCCGAAGTCAGACGCCTTATCCATTAGGCCACGCGGTCATCCGTCCACCTGAGATGATTTTTATCATGTAGGTGGTATGCATGGATGGAGAACATATTATTGAAAGGTATTCAGGTTTACATCCCATAGTGTTCTTTCAGCTCTTTTCGCTGGAAGCACTTTTTTGGAATCTATATATTGAGAATTTTATGAGTACGATATGCTTTTGTTTTCCTTTTTCCATACAAACCTCTTTCCTCATGAGTTTAAAGCTCATTTGTATGCTCTACATAGCTCTGGACGTTTTCAGACGTGGAGTGAAACTGTTTTGAAAGTAGTACAAATTGCTCCTTCCTGCATATGCTAATTTTTCACACTCACATAGGTTGTATAAGTTTTATGAATCCTGGCTTGACCTATTCAAGTAGCTGAAAGCCTGTCACCACCTCTAGAAACAAGATTCACACCAATCCAATTCATATCATTTTTTCCAAAGGAATATGTTCTGGCCGGTCGAAAATGCATCTCACAAAAATAGGCATTTAAAAATCTACTTTGCAGTTACAGAACACTAACATGACTGTGAAGTGTACACAAGTAAAATGGGACCGTTTCAAAGTACCTAATCCCTCATAAACTTCTGAGAGGAAGCATGTAATAAATCTACCTAATTTTCTGGAAAAGAAAGAGGGAGGATTTTTGTTATCACCTCAGATGGGACTTGAACCCACAATCCCTGGCTTAGAAGGCCAGTGCCTTATCCATTAGGCCACTGAGGCACACATGCATAGGTACTTTCTAGAGGCATTATTTAAATGTATTCTATGGTCAGACATCGGTGTGTGCACACAGGGCATTTCTCACTTCTCTCTATAAGTAAACTTCCCATTTTCATCCTCTTCCATCCCCGACTTTAACGCTCTCTTCTATGCTATAATGGAGACTTTGCAATTTTAGCAAGTGGAGAGAAATTGGAGAACCACTTTCGACTCCACACTTCTTGTTCACTTACTTCTTTTCTCAATATACTGGGCTTAGAAAATGGTATCAAGCCATCCTTATCATCAGTAGGACACGGAAAGAGGCACTAAGTCTCCTAACCAAGTTCAACCACACTCTGCAACTTAACCATTGCACTACAAATTAGGCAACGGGGGCATCAGCAAAGGCAGCCAATGTGCCGATCCTTTATACATTTTGTGTAGTACTTTTCTTACTCGGAGGCAAAATCAGCACTTTAACTGCCCAAATCATACAGATTTTACACATGTAGCACTCTATGCACACATAGGCACACACCTTGCAGTTCTTCTACACACACTTAAGCTAAAAACCCATTCTGTCACGTCAAAATTCTGCAAACCTATTACATATTCAGTGCGTCGGCATAGAAGCACTTTTTAATGCCACTAAAATGCACAAGTAGTTAGACTGAAGATGCAACCTGAATGAGTTTACAGTATGTACTCCACTTTATTAATGATTAGTAATGAGAAAGTGAGGACTACAAGAGTATTGGAAAATACTTTTTCCACTCTGAATGTAAAGCAGATTGTGTGACCATTGGCCAAAAAGGACCACGAAGGGACTCGAACCCTCAAACTTCTGATCCGAAGTCAGACGCCTTATCCATTAGGCCACGCGGTCATCCGTCCACCTGAGATGATTTTTATCATGTAGGTGGTATGCATGGATGGAGAACATATTATTGAAAGCTATTCAGGTTTACATCCCATAGTGTTCTTTCAGCTCTTTTCGCTGGAAGCACTTTTTTGGAATCTATATATTGAGAATTTTATGAGTACGATATGCTTTTGTTTTCCTTTTTCCATACAAACCTCTTTCCTCATGAGTTTAAAGCTCATTTGTATTCTCTACATAGCTCTGGAAGTTTCCAGACGTGGAGTGAAACTGTTTTGAAAGTAGGACAAATTGCTCCTTCCTGCATATGCTAATTTTTCACACTCGCATAGGTTGTATACATTTTATGTATCCTGGCTTGACCTATTCAAGTAGCTGAAAACCTGTCACCACCTCTAGAAACAAGATTCACACCAATCCAATTCAAATCATTTTTTCCAAAGGAATATGTTCTGGCCGGTCGAAAATGCATCTCACAAAAATAGGCATTTAAAAATATACTTTGCAGTTTCAGAACCCTAACATGACTGTGAAGTGTACACAAGTAAAACAGGACAGTTTCAAAGTACCTAATCCCTCATAAACTTCTGACAGGAAGCATGTAATAAATCTACCTAATTTTCTGGAGAAGAAAGAGGCAGGATTTTTGTTATCACCTCAGATGGGACTCGAACCCACAATCCCTGGCTTAGGAGGCCAGTGCCTTATCCATTAGGCCACTGAGGGACACATGCATAGCTCTTTTCTAGAGGCATTATTTAAATGTATGCTATGGTCAGACACCGGTGTGTGCACACAGGGCATTTCTCACTTCTCTCTATAAGTAAACTTCCCATTTTCATCCTCTTCCATCCCCGACTTTAACGCTCTCTTCTATGCTATAATGGAGACTTTGCAATTTTAGCAAGTGGAGAGAAATTGGAGAACCACTTTCGACTCCACACTTCTTCTTCACTTACTTCTTTTCTTAATATACTGGGCTTAGAAAATGGTATCAAGCCATCCTTATCATCAGTAGGACACGGAAAGAGGCACTAAGTCTCCTAACCAAGTTCAACCACACTCTGCAACTTAACCATTGCACTACAAATTAGGCAACGGGGGCATCAGCATAAAGAAAGATTAGAGACAGATCAACATGAATCAGAGGGAGAGGAGGACGAAGAATCAGAAATGCCTACAGGACAATTAGAAACGATGGCTTATGTAGGTAAAGGAAGATCTTTTAATAATACCAGATGCTTTAATGATCCGATACGTCCGATAAGTCCAGAATATAACAGAAATTTTCAAGCCCCTATGTTAAATATAAGGTCTCCTGAACACCTATTCCAAGCTGCTGATAAATTACTCCGAGACGGAAGGGGGTACCATATGCTCGATTCCATGGATGAACAAGAATTAGCCAGGTCAGCAGTACAATGGGCTGACAGTCCCGGCAAATACAGTGATGATGCACTAGCACACACGTTTCTGAACCTTGCCCCATACGAACAGCGTTTAGCTGGTATATACATGATTCAACACCTCCTTATATTATATAAAAGCCAACACTCCGATCCTGGACCCCTACCTGACATATTGACAGAATTACTCACGAATAAATGGAGAGGTTCAGGTACTGATTTAATTAAAGAAATTCTAGAATTTCGCAACCAGTGTATAGTTTTCGTATGCCCGGAACATGTTCCAGTTCCCACTATGGGAACAAAAATGTATCACATAGACAGACAGAATCCCTTACGCGAAGTGCACCCAATAAGAGGTGACGACAATAATTTTAAACGCGTGTTTGTGTACACGCCCATAACTAAAATTGAATTATTAGAAATGAAGAAAGTAGTACCCAGCCATGACAAGGATCCAGCAGGTTTCCACCGTGAGATAAAAGACATGTTACTCATGGGAGAGTATACCTACCCCGACATTATGATAATATTAAAAGTATTAAAGCCTGCCGGTATTTACGAGAAACTCAAAGAAAAGGAATGGGAGGTGGGAGACCAAAAGATAGATTGGACAGCATTAGAAAACGAAGAAAAGGCCCGAGCTGCAGGATCAGGGCTTGGGGAAAAGACTACAGCACTACCAGGATTACTAGTGCAGGTACTGCCACGTTTATTAACTACGAAAAAGGAGGACTGGGGTGCAATATCAGCCTGTAAACAAAAGCAAGGTGAAGACACTAGTGATTTCTATTCCCGATTTGAAAAATGTTTTGGTATAAATAGTGGCATAAAAGCAAGTAGCGAGTCATATCCACATCTGTTTGTGACAAAATTAGTTGAAAATTCCCTACCGCAAGTTAAGAATAGAGTATTGAAATTTGAGAGTACCTGGCAAGGTAACACCCCATCACAGATGTTACAGATGTTACAATATCACCACAATAGAATTAGAGAAGAACAAGAACATGAACAAAGACGTATGAAAGACACGAAAATGAAAATGCTTGTGGCTCAGTCAGTTCCAGCTGATGGTCATAAAAAGGGTGATTCCGCAGGTCCGACGAAAGGGACGTGCAACTATTGTAAACAACAAGGTCATTATATACACGATTGTGCAGTTCTGAAACATAATATCGCCACGGGTAAAACTCAGGAAAGACCACGTCCACCTAGACAGGATCAGAATCAACAACAAATCCCTCAGCATGCACAATCTAGGCCAGCTCCGCAACAGGCAGCTCCACAACAGACCGTAGCAACACCACAGCAGCAGCCTATTGCTGCCACACAAGCAACAACACAACAGATGTACCAGTATGCACAAACTGACTATCCCGATTATCAGCGATACACATGAAATAGCCTAGAGAGGGAAGTTGGCTTACCCCTTATCGAGGTTCCTGTAGATCAAGAGGGACCTTATGTACATAGTGAACTATTAGGGGAAGACAGAAAGTTTTTACTTGATACAGGGGCAAGCAGAACAACTATACGACGCAGTGAAGTTCCAGGGGCACCCCTCTCAGGCTCACAGAATATTTCCCTTGGATTCTCAGGAAAGCCTATCATTAATGAAGTATCGCAACCCCTACCACTTACGGTTGGTCCATTGACACGAACTACAGATTTATTGCTTACTAAATCATGTCCAGAAAACTTGTTAGGTATAAAAACATTGAAAGCTCTAGGAGCCATAATATGTTGTTCTCCGGAAGGAGTACGATTATTTTTACGTGACTTCAAAGGTCACTACGTGTCCAGAGACATGGATCACCGGCTGCAGAATTTACCTACACATTTATGGGCACAAGGCCCCACTGATGTTGGTTGCATGAACATTACACCATATCGAGTCACACTAAAAACAGGGGTAGTACTACCACGAATGCGACAATACAAGTTACCACCAGATGCTGTTGTGGTTTTACTGCAAATCATTGACGAGCTCATTGCACAAGGAGTGGTTGTAGAAACCGACTCCAATGTATGTAATTCCCCGATAATTCCGATTCTTAAAAGAACGGATCCAAAAGCACCACCAGTATATCGATTAGTTATTGATCTGCGCGAATTAAATAAATGTATTGTACCACAATACCCTGTGGTCCCGGATATCTCTTCATTACTAACAGCTGTTGATTCAGAAGCAACGTTCTTCACTGTAATTGATCTCAAGAATGCTTTCTTTAGCGTCCCAATAGATCCGGAAAGTCAATATTTGTTCGGATTCAGTTTAAATGGACGAAGTTTTAAATTCACACGCGCACCTCAAGGATTCACAGAAAGCCCCAGCATCTATAGCCAAGCACTGAAACGAGAACTTGACAGTATCCACATGCCAGTTAACACTGCCCTGCTTCAATATGTCGATGATCTGCTGATCACCGCCCGAAGCGAACCTGAATGTGAAAAAGCGTCACTGACGGTTTTACAATTTCTGGCCGACAAGGGGCACAAGGTGTCCCCTTCTAAGCTGCAATTCTGTGTCCAGCAAGTTGTTTACCTTGGGCACTTGCTGTCCAAGGAGGGAAGACAGCTTACACCCGACCGCATCCAGTTAATTGCTAACATGCCACCACCTAAGACACAAAAGGAGGTGCGGGCTTTTATAGGTCTCACTTCATACTGTAGGCAGTGGATCCCTCAATATGCATTTCTAGCAAAACCACTCATTCAGCTGACAACACAGGAGGCAGCCACATCGACTGTCCTCCCTTGGACTCAAGAACATACGCAAACCTTTGAAAGCTTAAAGAAAGCTTTATGTCAAGCACCTGTTTTAGCAACACCATGTTACAGTAAGCCTTTTACACTATTTGTTACCGAACGCGAAGGTACTGCCTTGTCAGTACTCACTCAGGAACAAGCAGGATCACACAAACCATGTGCTTATTTTTCCAGTACATTAGATCCCGTAGCTCAGGCTCTTCCTGCGTGCCTGAAATCAGTGGCAGCAACAGCTTTAGCAATCAGACAAAGCGATGCCATAGTATTAGGACATCAATTGACAGTACAAGTACCACACGCAGTAGAGGTTCTCTTGAACCGCACACAAACACAACACTTGACTATAGCAAGACTCACCGGTTATGAATTAACATTGTTTCAGCCACACATAGAAATCAGACGTTGTAATACATTAAATCCTGCCACACTTTTGCCAGTAAACGGAACAGATCCATTAGCACATGATTGTATTGAAGTCATTACTATCACGACGAAACCCAGACAAGATTTAACAGATATCCCTTAATCAGATCCGGACCTGACATTGTATGTAGATGGTTCATGTATGAGAACAAGTACAGGAGAGTTAGTGGCCGCTTACGCAGTCACAACAGACACTGAAGTCATTGAAACAAATTGTATTAACACTCTGTCAGCTCAAGCAGCAGAGCTCATCGCTCTGACACAAGCCTGTATTCAAGCCAAAAATAAGAAAGTCAACATATACACAGATTCACGTTATGCATTCGGAGTCGTCCATGACTTCGGCGTACTGTGGCGAGAGAGAGGTTATTTAACTTCTCATGGTACCCACATCCAACACGGACCCCTCATTCAAGCTCTATTAGACGCAATTCATCTACCTACTGCAATATCGATTATGAAATGCAAAGCTCATACAAAAGTTACCGACATCATTTCTCAGGGTAACGACCTAGCTGACAGAACAGCTAAACAGACTGCTCAGAATCAGACTCATACAACAGACACGACAAAAACAATAGTTCCGACACCAACTCATTGCATGACAGTTAAGGATCCCGCCCTTGATGTAATTGATATACAGACACATGCTACACCAGAAGAAATAAAGAAATGGACTGAATTAGGAGGGATCCAAACGGATCAAGGATGGATGACGAAGGGAAAATCTATATGGTTTCTTCCCGACTCCATGGTTCAAGTCATCATTAACACAATACATAGTCCAGCGCACCTAGGAGAAAAAGCTATGCTAGACAGCATTCAACACATTTGGTTCAACAAACACTTGCGAGCAGCAGCCAAACAGAAAGTACGTACCTGTATGATATGTTGTCAGTTCAACCCAGGTAAAAGCATTCCCGTAGAGCAGGGTGGATTTCAACCTCCCGATCACCCTTTTGAAGTCCTCCAGATGGATTATATCCAGATGGAACGATGTCGAGGATTCAAATATGTTCTCGTAGTTGTCTGTGCTCTTTCCCGTTGGACAGAAGCCTACCCGGTTTCAGATTACACTGCCCCGACTACTGCCAAACAGTTGGTTCGAGAATTCTTCCCACGATACGGTTTACCACGTGTTGTATACTCAGATAACGGCCAGCCATTCTCATCCGAACTAATGAAACACGTTTCACTTCTGTTAGGTTATCAATGGAAATTCCACTGTGTCCGACATCACGAGGCAGCAGGTCTTGTGGAACGTCATAATCAAACTCTGAAAATCAGATTGTCCAAAATATGTAGAGAAAAAGGTGTCGATTGGATAGTAGCCTTACCAGTTGCGCTCTTTTACATGAGAATGGTAGCACATTCTCGAACAGGGCTATCCCCGTATGAGGTGATCTTTGGTAGACCACCAAATATGTGGGGGACACCTATACCTCGTAAAATCACTGATGTTGACTGCAATATGCTGACAGATTACCTGGCTTCCTTGATGTCTGCACTACAATCTTGTCGTTCACAGGTAGCTGCAGCTTTTCCCGATAACACTGAGGTGAAGCCCCATGACGTGGTTCCAGGTGACCTGGTTCTTGTGAGGAATTTTGACCGGAAGACCCAGCTGGAGCCTAGGTGGCAGTCGCCCAAGCTCGTCCTGCTGACTACAAGGACAGCCGTGAAGATTGAGGGACGTAAAGGGTGGTTGCACTCGAGCCATATCAAGAAATTTTATGGACTACCGTCCGATGTGAACACTCAGCCCTGCATTCCCTCACAGACAGACTCAAAGCTCCCCTTGGTTGAAAGGACTGAGAACGAACTCTATAAACTGAAACTAAGGTCTAGCAAGTCAGACAATTTGATTGTTTAAGTCCTCTCCAAGGTGAATCGGTTGAATTCGTCTCTGACATGTATCCTCTAGACCGAAATAGAGAGAGAAATAGACAGATACAGCTTAAAAAACATGCGTACTATAAATCGCTTCGTAGTCACTGCATAATGACATTATTAATTTTGTTTTTTCTAAGTCTTCTGATCATCATTTCTAGTGTATTGCTACATATGTATTACCCTATTTCTAAGCGTGCTTACAATGCTACTGCTGAACATTCTTTTAGCGAACTACCTCCGCATGAGTTGTCTTATAGATGTGCGCTGTGCAACAACACTTTTATTAGTATGTTACATCATTCTCATCAGACCAGCAATGCTACCAATTGTTGGATATGTGGCCGACTCCCTCCCTATCAGAACTATAAGGGAGTTTTGCCTCTCTTTCCGTATCCGTTCACACACAATGGCTCCTGTGGAGCATGGTTTAGTTTGATCAATTCCCTAGATTCAAATTCAGTAGTTTATCAAGACAACTGGGTATGGGGAAACCTGAACCTAGTTTTGCTTAAAGTCTGCTACCCTAACAAGGAGGGACTTCCCAAAAGAACAGGAACTGATCTAGAAAATGAAGTATATGGATTAGGTAACTTTACACTTAACCTCATGATTCTGAATGTTGAATCCGAAGCTACACCAATCTTGCCCGCTATGTCAGTATTTCCAGTTAAAGGAGAATTATGTGTAAGAAAGAATGGTTCCATACACATGGGCCATAGTAAATGCACCACTGTAATAAGATTCAGTGATCAAGGCAAGTCTACATTTAGAGCTTCCCGTCATTCCTACTTCATATGTGGCCAGACCGCATATATACGTTTACCTCTAGATTGGGATGGTACCTGTTACATAGCATTCCTTCTGCCACCTGTTTTCCTAGCCCCTCCTGATTATCACAGAAATACCCATTTAGTACACAATAGACAGCAGAGAGATCTCCCGATTGTCGATTACACTGAAACGGCATGGGAGCAATACACAGATTTCAATAAAGGTTTCTTTCCCTATATAGGTACAGTCACTAATAGTAAACTGATACGTAGATTAACCAGAACCCTTGAAGCAGTAGTGAATGAGACTACTTCCGCCCTAGGCAACTTAACAGAGGAGCAGTCTGCGATGCGGATTGTTGTGCTTCAAAATCGTCTTGTCCTTGACGTCATCCTGCCCGATAGGGGCGGAGCTTGTAGGGTCATCGGATCAAGTTGCTGTGTTTTCATACCAGAAAACTCGCCGTCAGTATATAAAGCCATAACTCGCCTTCATAAGATTATAAGCCAGATAAACCAGAGTCCAGGCACCTGGACTTGGTCCGGTTGGTTCTGGAGCGTGTTGTCAGCCTGGGGATGGAGGATTCTATCCTTCCTAGGTATTGGCTTCCTCATACTATTCAGTTGCTGCTTATGTCTACAATGTGGGCCAGCGATTTGTGGTCTGTGTGCCACATCGTGTATCCCGCCTTCAAGTTTTCATTCAAGATCCCGGAAGAAGAAAGAAGAACAAATGATGCTATATGAACAGATCGATGGATTGATGAAGATCGATATCTCCTGAGGGTCCGTAGGGGACAAGGAGGGAATGAGGAAATATGAATTCTCTGATCGGTTATGTCCCCTATCTTAGACCCCAACGGCTCCATGTGCATGCTACAAGTACATGTATGTTCCCTCCAGTTCCAGTTATGAAGACGCAAATACATGTGCGTCCACCGTCAACATGTCCTCTTTCAGATCCGCCATGAATGAGTCGGATATTCCGTTCCTAAGTATGAAAGGCCACCGACTTTATGTGGTTCACTTTCCACGTTTTACAGTTCAGGCGAGTAGGCCCTGAATTCTGCCATCAAGCCTTTTCCTGCCTTCTGCCTCTGAAAGCTCCAGTCTGAGCCCGCATCTGTATCCATGAACTTTGTCCTACTCCCTGCGCGGCTAACGGTGCCTGATCCGGCTGTTGCCTGCCAAAAACTGTATTTCACCTTCAAGATTATCTGCTCCGCTCCTCATCCGATGCATTCCTGTCTAGTAGTTTAGGTAAACATTCTTCCAGCTACCGAGCAAAGGGCCAGGCCTCACTGTCCTCATGCAAGTAATTCATAGCCCCTGTTACTATGGAAGATTCCTGCCCCCTCGCATCTCATGTAGACACTTAGACGCTTGTACACGCACTAACAGTCAGTATAGAATAGATTCCGTCCGAGAGACCTTTCCTTTTGGATAATACAGTTCTTAAAACATAAGATATTAGATATGATTTGGGATTAGGTTGACATGACCCCTCAGACTTCTGTCTCCACATGTAGAGCTAAATGTCAAGTCCCCTTCACCCTCTAGTTGCACGTCAATCACACGTCATGCGGCTGCGCATGCATCTCTGCCAAGTATTTTCTGCTGACATTGCAGGATTCTCTTATGGATCCACCCACTTGTGACATCATGTTTAATGACGTTTCTAGTTACGCCTATACGTACGCCTTTTTTTATTACGTATGTGTATTATTATCTGTATTATCAGCTGTTACGCCTCCTGCATCTGTCTTAATGTAATGCTTTTCATATAAATATCTTTACTTGTCAATAATGTATTGCCTTCCCTTCCTGAACCCTCGTGGTGATGGAATTTGATGCCTATGGTTCGAACCATAATTCCTTTGTAGAGGAATAAAGCCTTTCAGAACCTCTAATACCACGGATTCTGCCTCTTATTTATACTGAGTTATTCTTACTAGACTTTACCGCATAAAAAATAGTACCGGTAATAAAATATTTACCACAGCACTACAAATTAGGCAAGGGGGGCATCAGCAAAGGCAGCCAATGTGCCGATCCTTTATACATTTTGTGTAGTACTTTTCTTACTCGGAGGCAAAATCAGCACTTTAACTGCCCAAATCATACAGATTTTACACATGTACCACTCTATGCACACATGGGCACACACCTTGCAGTTCTTCTACACACACTTAAGCTAAAAACCCATTCTGTCACGTCAAAATTCTGCAAACCTATTACATATTCAGTGCGTCGGCATAGAAGCACTTTTTAATGCCACTAAAATGCACAAGTAGTTAGACTGAAGATGCAACCTGAATGAGTTTACAGTATGTACTCCACTTTATTAATGATTAGTAATGAGAAAGTGAGGACTACAAGAGTATTGGAAAATACTTTTTCCACTCTGAATGTAAAGCAGATTGTGTGACCATTGGCCAAAAACGACCACGAAGGGACTCGAGCCCTCAATCTTCTGATCCGAAGTCAGACGCCTTATCCATTAGGCCACACGGTTATCCGTCCACCTGAGATGATTTTTATCATGTAGGTGGTATGCATGGATCGAGAACATATTATTGAAAGGTATTCAGGTTTACATCCCATAGTGTTCTTTCAGCTCTTTTCGCTGGAAGCACTTTTTTGGAATCTATATATTGAGAATTTTATGAGTACGATATGCTTTTGTTTTCCTTTTTCCATACAAACCTCTTTCCTCATGAGTTTAAAGCTCATTTGTATGCTCTACATAGCTCTGGACGTTTCCAGACGTGGAGTGAAACTGTTTTGAAAGTAGTACAAATTGCTCCTTCCTGCATATGCTAATTTTTCACACTCACATAGGTTGTATAAGTTTTATGAATCCTGGCTTGACCTATTCAAGTAGCTGAAAGCCTGTCACCACCTCTAGAAACAAGATTTACACCAATCCAATTCAAATCATTTGTTCCAAAGGAATATGTTCTGGCCGGTCGAAAATGCATCACACAAAAATAGGCATTTAAGAATCTACTTTGCAGTTTCAGAACACTAACATGACTGTGAAGTGTACACAAGTAAAATGGGACCGTTTCAAAGTACCTAATCCCTCATAAACTTCTGAGAGGAAGCATGTAATAAATCTACCTAATTTTCTGGAAAAGAAAGAGGGAGGATTTTTGTTATCACCTCAGATGGGACTTGAACCCACAATCCCTAGCTAAGGAGGCCAGTGCCTTATCCATTAGGCCACTGAGGCACACATGCATAGCTCTTTTCTAGAGGCATTATTTAAATGTATTCTATGGTCAGACACCGGTGTGTGCACACAGGGCATTTCTCACTTCTCTCTATAAGTAAACTTCCCATTTTTATCCTCTTCCATCCCCGACTTTAACGCTCTCTTCTATGCTATAATGGAGACTTTGCAATTTTAGCAAGTGGAGAGAAATTGGAGAACCACTTTCGACTCCACACTTCTTCTTCACTTACTTCTTTTCTCAATATACAGGGCTTAGAAAATGGTATCAAGCCATCCTTATCATCAGTAGGACACGGAAAGAGGCACTAAGTCTCCTAACCAAGTTCAACCACACTCTGCAACTTAACCATTGCACTACAAATTAGGCAACGGGGGCATCAGCAAAGGCAGCCAATGTGCCGATCCTTTATACATTTTGTGTAGTACTTTTCTTACTCGGAGGCAAAATCAGCACTTTAACTGCCCAAATCATACAGATTTTACACATGTACCACTCTATGCACACATAGGCACACACCTTGCAGTTCTTCTACACACACTTAAGCTAAAAACCCATTCTGTCACGTCAAAATTCTGCAAACCTATTACATATTCAGTGCGTCGGCATAGAAGCACTTTTTAATGCCACTAAAATGCACAAGTAGTTAGACTGAAGATGCAACCTGAATGAGTTTACAGTATGTACTCCACTTTATTAATGATTAGTACTGAGAAAGTGAGGACTACAAGAGTATTGGAAAAGACTTTTTCCACTCTGAATGTAAAGCAGATTGTGTGACCATAGGCCAAAAACGACCACGAAGGGACTCGAACCCTCAATCGTCTAATCCGAAGTCAGACGCCTTATCCATTAGGCCACGCGGTC
This sequence comes from Triturus cristatus, assembly GCF_964204655.1. NCBI lineage: Eukaryota > Metazoa > Chordata > Amphibia > Caudata > Salamandridae > Triturus > Triturus cristatus. The sequence goes on from NC_140585.1 coordinate 134,763,136, forward strand.
ATCCGTCCACCTGCGATGATTTTTATCATGTAGGTGGTATGCATGGATTGAGAACATATTATTGAAAGGTATTCAGGTTTACATCCCATAGTGTTCTTTCAGCTCTTTTCACTGGAAGCACTTTTTTGTAATCTATATATTGAGAATTTTATGAGTACGATATGCTTTTGTTTTCCTTTTTCCATACAAACCTCTTTCCTCATGAGTTTAAAGCTCATTTGTATGCTCTACATAGCTCTGGACGTTTCCAGACGTGGATTGAAACTGTTTTGAAAGTAGAACAAATTGCTCCTTCCTGCATATGCTAATTTTTCACACTCACATAGGTTGTATAAGTTTTATGAATCCTGGCTTGACCTATTCAAGTAGCTGAAAGCCTGTCACCACCTCTAGAAACAAGATTCACACCAATCCAATTCAAATCATTTTTTCCAAAGGAATATGTTCTGGCCGGTCGAAAATGCATCTCACAAAAATAGGCATTTAAGAATCTACTTTGCAGTTTCAGAACACTAACATGACTGTGAAGTGTACACAAGTAAAATGGGACCGTTTCAAAGTACCTAATCCCTCATAAACTTCTGAGAGGAAGCATGTAATAAATGTACCTAATTTTCTGGAAAAGAAATAGGGAGGATTTTTGTTATCACCTCAGATGGGACTTGAACCCACAATCCCTGGCTTAGGAGGCCAGTGCCTTATCCATTAGGCCACTGAGGCACACATGCATAGCTCTTTTCTAGAGGCATTATTTAAATGTATTCTATGGTCAGACACCGGTGTGTGCACACAGGGCATTTCTCACTTCTCTCTATAAGTAAACTTCCCATTTTCATCCTCTTCCATCCCCGACTTTAACGCTCTCTTCTATGCTATAATGGAGACTTTGCAATTTTAGCAAGTGGAGAGAAATTGGAGAACCACTTTCGACTCCACACTTCTTCTTCACTTACTTCTTTTCTCAATATACTGGGCTTAGAAAATGGTATCAAGCCATCCTTATCATCAGTAGGACAAGGAAAGAGGCACTAAGTCTCCTAACCAAGTTCAACCACACTCTGCAACTTAACCATTGCACTACAAATTAGGCAACGGGGGCATCAGCAAAGGCAGCCAATGTGCCGATCCTTTATACATTTTGTGTAGTACTTTTCTTACTCGGAGGCAAAATCCGCACTTTAACTGCCCAAATCATACAGATTTTACACATGTAGCACTCTATGCACACATAGGCACACACCTTGCAGTTCTTCTACACACACTTAAGCTAAAAACCCATTCTGTCACGTCAAAATTCTGCAAACCTATTACATATTCAGTGCGTCGGCATAGAAGCACTTTTTAATGCCACTAAAATGCACAAGTAGTTAGACTGAAGATGCAACCTGAATGAGTTTACAGTATGTACTCCACTTTATTAATGATTAGTAATGAGAAAGTGAGGACTACAAGAGTATTGGAAAAGACTTTTTCCACTCTAAATGTAAAGCAGATTGTGTGACCATTGGCCAAAAACAACTACGAAGGGACTCGAACCCTCAACCTTCTGATCCGAAGTCAGACACCTTATCCATTAGGCCACGCGGTCATCCGTCCACCTGAGATGATTTTTATCATGTAGGTGGTATGCATGGATGGAGAACATATTATTGAAAGGTATTCAGGTTTACATCCCATAGTGTTCTTTCAGCTCTTTTCGCTGGAAGCACTTTTATGGAATCTATATATTGAGAATTTTATGAGTACGATATGCTTTTGTTTTCCTTTTTCCATACAAACCTCTTTCCTCATGAGTTTAAAGCTCATTTGTATTCTCTACATAGCTCTGGAAGTTTCCAGACGTGGAGTGAAACTGTTTTGAAAGTAGGACAAATTGCTCCTTCCTGCATATGCTAATTTTTCACACTCACATAGGTTGTATACGTTTTATGTATCCTGGCTTGACCTATTCAAGTAGCTGAAAGTCTGTCACCACCTCTAGGATCAAGATTCACACCAATCCAATTCAAATCATTTTTTCCAAAGGAATATGTTCTGGCCGGTCGAAAATGCATCTCACAAAAATAGGCATTTAAAAATCTACTTTGCAGTTTCAGAACACTAACATGACTGTGAAGTGTACACAAGTAAAATGGGACCGTTTCAAAGTACCTAATCCCTCATAAACTTCTGAGAGGAAGCATGTAATAAATCTACCTAATATTCTGGAAAAGAAAGAGGGAGGATTTTTGTTATCACCTCAGATGGGACTCGAACCCACAATCCCTGGCTTAGGAGGCCAGTGGCTTATCCATTAGGCCACTGAGGCACACATGCATAGCACTTTTCTAGAGGCATTATTTAAATGTATTCTATGGTCAGACACCGGTGTGTGCACACAGGGCATTTCTCACTTCTCTCTATAAGTAAACTTCCCATTTTCATCCTCTTCCATCCCCGACTTTAACGCTCTCTTCTATGCTATAATGGAGACTTTGCAATTTTAGCAAGTGGAGAGAAATTGGAGAACCACTTTCGACTCCACACTTCTTCTTCACTTACTTCTTTTCTCAATATACTGGGCTTAGA
>NC_140585.1:134773203-134780703 GCF_964204655.1 Triturus cristatus
AAAATGGGACCGTTTCAAAGTACCTAATCCCTCATAAACTTCTGAGAGGAAGCATGTAATAAATCTATCTAATTTTCTGGAAAAGAAAGAGGGAGGATTTTTGTTATCACCTCAGATGGGACTCAAAACCACAATCCCTAGCTTAGGAGGCCAGTGCCTTATCCATTAGGCCACTGAGGCACACATGCATAGCTCTTTTCTAGAGGCATTATTTAAATGTATTCTATGGGCAGACACCGGTGTGTGCACACAGGGCATTTCTCACTTCTCTCTAAAAGTAAACTTCCCATTTTCATCCTCTTCCATCCCCGACTTTAACGCTCTCTTCTATGCTATAATGGAGACTTTGCAATTTTAGCAAGTGGAGAGAAATTGGAGAACCACTTTCGACTCCACACTTCTTCTTCACTTACTTCTTTTCTCAATATACTGGGCTTAGAAAATGGTATCAAGCCATCCTTATCATCAGTAGGACACGGAAAGAGGCACTAAGTCTCCTAACCAAGTTCAACCACACTCTGCAACTTAACCATTGCACTACAAATTAGGCAACGGGGGCATCAGCAAAGGCAGCCAATGTGCCGATCCTTTATACATTTTGTGTAGTACTTTTCTTACTCGGAGGCAAAATCAGCACTTTAACTGCCCAAATCATACAGATTTTACACATGTAGCACTCTATGCACACATAGGCACACACCTTGCAGTTCTTCTACACACACTTAAGCTAAAAACCCATTCTGTCACGTCAAAATTCTGCAAACCTATTACATATTCAGTGCGTCGGCATAGAAGCACTTTTTAATGCCACTAAAATGCACAAGTAGTTAGACTGAAGATGCAACCTGAATGAGTTTACAGTATGTACTCCACTTTATTAATGATTAGTAATGAGAAAGTGAGGACTACAAGAGTATTGGAAAATACTTTTTCCACTCTGAATGTAAAGCAGATTGTGTGACCATTGGCCAAAAACGACCACGAAGGGACTCGAATCCTCAATCTTCTGATCCGAAGTCAGACGCCTTATCCATTAGGCCACGCAGTCATCCGTCCACCTGAGATGATTTTTATCATGTAGGTGGTATGCATGGATGGAGAACATATTATTGAAAGGTATTCAGGTTTACATCCCATAGTGTTCTTTCAGCTCTTTTCGCTGGAAGCACTTTTTTGGAATCTATATATTGAGAATTTTATGAGTACGATATGCTTTTGTTTTCCTTTTTCCATACAAACCTCTTTCCTCATGAGTTTAAAGCTCATTTGTATGCTCTACATAGCTCTGGACGTTTCCAGACGTGGAGTGAAACTGTTTTGAAAGTAGTACAAATTGCTCCTTCCTGCATATGCTAATTTTTCACACTGACATAGGTTGTATAAGTTTTATGAATCCTGGCTTGACCTATTCAAGTAGCTGAAAGCCTGTCACCACCTCTAGAAACAAGATTCACACCAATCCAATTCATATAATTTTTTCCAAAGGAATATGTTCTGGCCGGTCGAAAATGCATCTCACAAAAATAGGCATTTAAAAATCTACTTTGCAGTTTCAGAACACTAACATGACTGTGAAGTGTACACAAGTAAAATGGGACCGTTTCAAAGTACCTAATCCCTCATAAACTTCTGAGAGGAAGCATGTAATAAATCTACCTAATTTTCTGGAAAAGAAAGAGGGAGGATTTTTGTTATCAACTCCGATGGCTTAGGAGGCCAGTGCCTTATCCATTAGGCCACTGAGGCACACATGCATAGCTCTTTTCTAGAGGCATTATTTAAATGTATTCTATGGTCAGACACCGGTGTGTGCACACAGGGCATTTCTCACTTCTCTCTATAAGTAAACTTCCCATTTTCATCCTCTTCCATCCCCGACATTAACGCTCTCTTCTATGCTATAATGGAGACTTTGCAATTTTAGCAAGTGGAGAGAAATTGGAGAACCACTTTCGACTCCACACTTCTTCTTCACTTACTTCTTTTCTCAATATACTGGGCTTAGAAAATGGTATCAAGCCATCCTTATCATCAGTAGGACACGGAAAGAGGCACTAAGTCTCCTAACCAAGTTCAACCACACTCTGCAACTTAACCATTGCACTACAAATTAGGCAACGGGGGCATCAGCAAAGGCAGCCAATGTGCCGATCCTTTATACATTTTGTGTAGTACTTTTTGTTACTCGGAGGCTAAATCAGCACTTTAACTGCCCAAATCATACAGATTTTACACATGTACCACTCTATGCACACATAGGCACACACCTTGCAGTTCTTCTACACACACTTAAGCTAAAAACCCACTCTGTCACGTCAAAATTCTGCAAACCTATTACATATTCAGTGCGTCGGCATAGAAGCACTTTTTAATGCCACTAAAATGCACAAGTAGTTAGACTGAAGATGCAACCTGAATGAGTTTACAGTATGTACTCCACTTTATTAATGATTAGTAATGAGAAAGTGAGGACTACAAGAGTATTGGAAAATACTTTTTCCACTCTGAATGTAAAGCAGATTGTGTGACCATTGGCCAAAAACGACCACGAAGGGACTTGAACCCTCAATCTTCTGATCCGAAGTCAGACGCCTTACCCATTAGGCCACGCGGTCATCCGTCCACCTGAGATGATTTTTATCATGTAGGTGGTATGCATGGATGGAGAACATATTATTGAAAGGTATTCAGGTTTACATCCCATAGTGTTCTTTCAGCTCTTTTCGCTGGAAGCACTTTTTTGGAATCTATATATTGAGAATTTTATGAGTACGATATGCTTTTGTTTTCCTTTTTCCATACGAACCTCTTTCCTCATGAGTTTAAAGCTCATTTGTATTCTCTACATTGCTCTGGAAGTTTCCAGACGTGGAGTGAAACTGTTTTGAAAGTAGGACAAATTGCTCCTTCCTGCATATGCTAATTTTTCACACTCACATAGGTTGTATACGTTTTATGTATCCTGGCTTGACCTATTCAAGTAGCTGAAAGCCTGTCACCACCTCTAGAAACAAGATTCACACCAATCCAATTCAAATCATTTTTTCCAAAGGAATATGTTCTGGCCGGTCGAAAGTGCATCTCACAAAAATAGGCATTTAAAAATCTACTTTGCAGTTTCAGAACACTAACATGACTGTGAAGTGTACACAGGTAAAATGGGACCGTTTCAAAGTACCTAATCCCTCATAAACTTCTGAGAGGAAGCATGTAATAAATCTACCTAATATTCTGGAAAAGAAAGTGGGAGGATTTTTGTTATCACCTCAGATGGGACTCGAACCCACAATCCCTGGCTTAGGAGGCCAGTGCCTTATCCATTAGGCCACTAAGGCACACATGCATAGTTGTTTTCTAGAGGCATTATTTAAATGTATTCTATGGTCAGACACCGGTGTGTGCACACAGGGCATTTCTCACTTCTCTCTATAAGTAAACTTCCCATTTTCATCCTCTTCCATCCCCGACTTTAACGCTCTCTTCTATGCTATAATGGAGACTTTGCAATTTTAGCAAGTGGAGAGAAATTGGAGAACCACTTTTGACTCCACACTTCTTCTTCACTTACTTCTTTTCTCAATATACTGGGCTTAGAAAATGGTATCAAGCCATCCTTCTCATCAGTAAGACACGGAAAGAGGCACTAAGTCTCCTAACCAAGTTCAACCACACTCTGCAACTTAACCATTGCACTACAAATTAGGCAACGGGGGCATCAGCAAAGGCAGCCAATGTGCCGATCCTTTATACATTTTGTGTAGTACTTTTCTTACTCGGAGGCAAAATCAGCACTTTAACTGCCCAAATCATTCAGATTTTACACATGTAGCACTCTATGCACACATAGGCACACACTGCGCAGTTCTTCTACACACACTTAAGCTAAAAACCCATTCTGTCACGTCAAAATTCTGCAAACCTATTACATATTCAGTGCGTCGGCATAGAAGCACTTTTTAATGCCACTAAAATGCACAAGTAGTTAGACTGAAGATGCAACCTGAATGAGTTTACAGTATGTACTCCACTTTATTACTGATTAGTAATGAGAAAGTGAGGACTACAAGAGTATTGGAAAAGACTTTTTCCACTCTGAATGTAAAGCAGATTGTGTGACCATTGGCCAAAAACGACCACGAAGGGACTCGAACCCTCAATCTTCTGATCTGAAGTCAGACGCCTTATCCATTAGGCCACGCGGTCATCCGTCCATCTGAGATGATTTTTATCATGTAGGTGGTATGCATGGATGGAGAACATATTATTGAAAGGTATTCAGGTTTACATCCCATAGTGTTCTTTCAGCTCTTTTCGCTGGAAGCACTTTTTTGGAATCTATATATTGAGAATTTTATGAGTACGATATGCTTTTGTTTTCCTTTTTCCATACAAACCTCTTTCCTCATGAGTTTAAAGCTCATTTGTATGCTCTACATAGCTCTGGACGTTTCCAGACGTGGAGTGAAACTGTTTTGAAAGTAGTACAAATTGCTCCCTCCTGCATATGCTAATTTTTCACACTCACATAGGTTGTATACGTTTTATGAATCCTGGCTTGACCTATTCAAGTAGCTGAAAGCCTGTCACCACCTCTAGAAACAAGATTCACACCAATCCAATTCATATCATTTTTTCCAAAGGAATATGTTCTGGCCGGTCGAAAATGCATCTCACAAAAATAGGCATTTAAAAATCTTCTTTGCAGTTTCAGAACACTAACATGACTGTGAAGTGTACACAAGTAAAATGGGACCGTTTCAAAGTACCTAATCCCTCATAAACTTCTGAGAGGAAGCATGTAATAAATCTACCTAATTTTCTGGAAAAGAAAGAGGGAGGATTTTTGTTATCACCTCCGATGGGACTTGAACCCACAATCCCTGGCTTAGGAGGCCAGTGCCTTATCCATTAGGCCACTGAGGCACACATGCATAGCTCTTTTCTAGAGGCATTATTTAAATGTATTCTATGGTCAGACACCGGTGTGTGCACACAGGGCATTTCTCACTTCTCTCTATAAGTAAACTTCCCATTTTCATCCTCTTCCATCCCCGACTTTAACGCTCTCTTCTATGCTATAATGGAGACTTTGCAATTTTAGCAAGTGGAGAGAAATTGGAGAACCACTTTCGACTCCACACTTCTTCTTCACTTACTTCTTTTCTCAATATACTGGGCTTAGAAAATGGTATCAAGCCATCCTTATCATCAGTAGGACACGGAAAGAGGCACTAAGTCTCCTAACCAAGTTCAACCACACTCTGCAACTTAACCATTGCACTACAAATTAGGCAACGGGGGCATCAGCAAAGGCAGCCAATGTGCCGATCCTTTATACATTTTGTGTAGTACTTTTCTTACTCGGAGGCAATATCAGCACTTTAACTGCCCAAATCATACAGATTTTACACTTGTAGCACTCTATGCACACATAGGCACACACCTTGCAGTTCTTCTACACACACTTAAGCTAAAAACCCATTCTGTCACGTCAAAATTCTGCAAACCTATTACATATTCAGTGCGTCGGCATAGAAGCACTTTTTAATGCCACTAAAATGCACAAGTAGTTAGACTGAAGATGCAACCTGAATGAGCTTACAGTATGTACTCCACTTTATTAATGATTAGTAATGAGAAAGTGCGGACTACAAGAGTATTGGAAAAGACTTTTTCCACTCTGAATGTAAAGCAGATTGTGTGACCATTGGCCAAAAACGACCACGAAGGGACTCTAACCCTCAATCTTCTGATCCGAAGTTAGACGCCTTATCCATTAGGCCACGCGATCATCCGTTCACATGAGATGATTTTTATCATGTAGGTGGTATGCATGGATGGAGAACATATTATTGAAAGGTATTCAGGTTTACATCCCATAGTGTTCTTTCAGCTCTTTTCGCTGGAAGCACTTTTTTGGAATCTATATATTGAGTATTTTATGAGTACGATATGCTTTTGTTTTCCTTTTTGCATACAAACCTCTTTCCTCATGAGTTTAAAGCTCATTTGTATTCTCTACATAGCTCTGGAAGTTTCCAGACCTGGAGTGAAACTGTTTTGAAAGTAGGACAAATTGCTCCTTCCTGCATACGCTAATTTTTCACACTCACATAGGTTGTATACGTTTTATGAGTCCTGGCTTGACCTATTGAAGTAGCTGAAAGCCTGTCACCACCTCTAGAAACAAGATTCACACCAATCCAATTCAAATCATTTTTTCCAAAGGAATATGTTCTGGCCGGTCGAAAATGCATCTCACAAAAATAGGCATTTAAAAATATACTTTGCAGTTTCAGAACACTAACATGACTGTGAAGTGTACACAAGTAAAATGGGACCGTTTCAAAGTAACTAATCCCTCATAAACTTCTGAGAGGAAGCATGTAATAAATCTGCCTAATTTTCTGGAAAAGATAGAGGGAGGATTTTTGTTATCACCTCAGATGGGACTCGAACCCACAATCCCTGGCTTAGGAGGCCAGTGCCTTATCCATTAGGCCACTGAGGCACACATGCATATCTCTTTTCTAGAGACATTATTTAAATGTATTCTATGGTCAGACACCGGTGTGTGCACACAGGGCATTTCTCACTTCTCTCTATAAGTAAACTTCCCATTTTCATCCTCTTCCATCCCCGACTTTAACGCTCTCTTCTATGCTATAATGGAGACTTTGCAATTTTAGCAAGTGGAGAGAAATTGGAGAACCACTTTCGACTCCACACTTCTTCTTCACTTACTTCTTTTCTCAATATACTGGGCTTAGAAAATGGTATCAAGCCATCCTTATCATCAGCAGGACACGGAAAGAGGCACCAAGTCTCCTAACCAAGTTCAACCACACTCTGCAACTTAACCATTGCACTACAAATTAGGCAACGGGGGCATCAGCAAAGGCAGCCAATGTGCCGATCCTTTATACATTTTTTGTAGTACTTTTCTTACTCGGAGGCAAAATCAGCACTTTAACTGCCCAAATCATACAGACTTTACACATGTACCACTCTATGCACACATAGGCACACACCTTGCAGTTCTTCTACACACACTTAAGCTAAAAACCCATTCTGTCACGTCAAAATTCTGCAAACCTATTACATATTCAGTGCGTCGGCATAGAAGCACTTTTTAATGCCACTAAAATGCACAAGTAGTTAGACTGAAGATGCAACCTGAATGAGTTTACAGTATGTACTCCACTTTATTAATGATTAGTAATGAGAAAGTGAGGACTACAAGAGTATTGGAAAATACTTTTTCCACTCTGAATGTAAAGCAGATTGTGTGACCATTGGCCAAAAACGACCACAAAGGGACTCGAACCCTCAATCTTCTGATCGGAAGTCAGACGCCTTATCCATTAGGCCACGAGGTCATCCGTTCACCTGAGATGATTTTTATCATGTAGGTGGTATGCATGGATGGAGAACATATTATTAAAAAGGTATTCAGGTTTACATCCCATAGTGTTCTTTCAGCTCTTTTCTCTGGAAGCA
>NC_140585.1:134785703-134790703 GCF_964204655.1 Triturus cristatus
CCTATTCAAGTAGCTGAAAGCCTGTCACCACCTCTAGAAACAAGATTCACACCAATCCAATTCATATCATTTTTTCCAAAGGAATATGTTCTGGCCGGTCGAAAATGCATCTCACAAAAATAGGCATTTAAAAATCTACTTTGCAGTGTCAGAACACTAACATGACTGTGAAGTGTACACAAGTAAAATGGGACCGTTTCAAAGTACCTAATCCCTCATAAACTTCTGAGAGGAAGCATGTAATCAATCTACCTAATTTTCTGGAAAAGAACCAGGGAGGATTTTTGTTATCACCTCAGATGGGACTCGAACCCACAATCCCTGTCTTAGGAGGCCAGTGCCTTATCCATTAGGCCACTGAGGCACACATTCATAGCTCTTTTCTAGAGGCATTATTTAAATGTATTCTATGGTCAGACACCGGTGTGTGCACACAGGGCATTTCTCACTTCTCTCTATAAGTAAACTTCCCATTTTCATCCTCTTCCATCCCCTACTTTAACGCTCTATTCTATGCTATAATGGAGACTTTGCAATTTTAGCAAGTGGAGAGAAATTGGAGAACCACTTTCGACTCCACACTTCTTCTTCACTTACTTCTTTTCTCAATATACTGGGCTTAGAAAATGGTATCAAGCCATCCTTATCATCAGCAGGACACGGAAAGAGGCACCAAGTCTCCTAACCAAGTTCAACCACACTCTGCAACTTAACCATTGCACTACAAATTAGGCAATGGGGGCATCAGCAAAGGCAGCCAATGTGCCGATCCTTTATACATTTTGTGTAGTACTTTTCTTACTCGGAGGCAAAATCAGCACTTTAACTGCCCAAATCATACAGATTTTACACATGTACCACTCTATGCACACATAGGCACACACCTTGCAGTTCTTCTACACACACTTAAGCTAAAAACCCATTCTGTCACGTCAAAATTCTGCAAACCTATTACATATTCAGTGCGTCGGCATAGAAGCACTTTTTAATGCCACTAAAATGCACAAGTAGTTAGACTGAAGATGCAACCTGAATGAGTTTACAGTATGTACTCCGCTTTATTAATGATTAGTAATGAGAAAGTGAGGACTACAAGAGTATTGGAAAAGACTTTTTCCACTCTGAATGTAAAGCAGTTTGTGTGACCATTGGCCAAAATCGACCACGAAGGGACTCGAACCCTCAATCTTCTGATCCGAAGTCAGACATCTTATCCATTAGGCCACGCGGTCATCCGCTCACCTGAGATGATTTTTATCATGTAGGTGGTATGCATGGATGGAGAACATATTATTGAAAGGTATTCAGGTTTACATCCCATAGTGTTCTTTCAGCTCTTTTCGCTGGAAGCACTTTTTTGGAATCTATATATTGAGAATTTTATGAGTACGATATGCTTTTGTTTTCCTTTTTCCATACAAACCTCTTTCCTCATGAGTTTAAAGCTCATTTGTATGCTCTACATAGCTCTGGATGTTTCCAGACGTGGAGTGAAACTGTTTCGAAAGTAGTACAAATTGCTTCTTCCTGCATATGCTAATTTTTCACACTCACATAGGTTGTATAAGTTTTATGAATCCTGGCTTGACCTATTCAAGTAGCTGAAAGCCTGTCACCACCTCTAGAAACAAGATTCACACCAATCCAATTCATATCATTTTTTCCAAAGGAATATGTTCTGGCCGGTCGAAAATGCATCTCACAAAAATAGGCATTTAAAAATCTACTTTGCAATTTCAGAACACTAACATGACTGTGAAGTGTACACAAGTAAAATGGGACCGTTTCAAAGTACCTAATCCCTCATAAACTTCTGAGAGGAAGCATGTAATCAATCTACCTAATTTTCTGGAAAAGAACCAGGGAGGATTTTTGTTATCACCTCAGATGGGACTCGAACCCACAATCCCTGTCTTAGGAGGCCAGTGCCTTATCCATTAGGCCACTGAGGCACACATTCATAGCTCTTTTCTAGAGGCATTATTTAAATGTATTCTATGGTCAGACACCGGTGTGTGCACACAGGGCATTTCTCACTTCTCTCTATAAGTAAACTTCCCATTTTCATCCTCTTCCATCCCCTACTTTAACGCTCTATTCTATGCTATAATGGAGACTTTGCAATTTTAGCAAGTGGAGAGAAATTGGAGAACCACTTTCGACTCCACACTTCTTCTTCACTTACTTCTTTTCTCAATATACTGGGCTTAGAAAATGGTATCAAGCCATCCTTATCATCAGCAGGACACGGAAAGAGGCACCAAGTCTCCTAACCAAGTTCAACCACACTCTGCAACTTAACCATTGCACTACAAATTAGGCAATGGGGGCATCAGCAAAGGCAGCCAATGTGCCGATCCTTTATACATTTTGTGTAGTACTTTTCTTACTCGGAGGCAAAATCAGCACTTTAACTGCCCAAATCATACAGATTTTACACATGTACCACTCTATGCACACATAGGCACACACCTTGCAGTTCTTCTACACACACTTAAGCTAAAAACCCATTCTGTCACGTCAAAATTCTGCAAACCTATTACATATTCAGTGCGTCGGCATAGAAGCACTTTTTAATGCCACTAAAATGCACAAGTAGTTAGACTGAAGATGCAACCTGAATGAGTTTACAGTATGTACTCCGCTTTATTAATGATTAGTAATGAGAAAGTGAGGACTACAAGAGTATTGGAAAAGACTTTTTCCACTCTGAATGTAAAGCAGTTTGTGTGACCATTGGCCAAAATCGACCACGAAGGGACTCGAACCCTCAATCTTCTGATCCGAAGTCAGACATCTTATCCATTAGGCCACGCGGTCATCCGCTCACCTGAGATGATTTTTATCATGTAGGTGGTATGCATGGATGGAGAACATATTATTGAAAGGTATTCAGGTTTACATCCCATAGTGTTCTTTCAGCTCTTTTCGCTGGAAGCACTTTTTTGGAATCTATATATTGAGAATTTTATGAGTACGATATGCTTTTGTTTTCCTTTTTGCATACGAACCTCTTTCCTCATGAGTTTAAAGCTCATTTGTATGCTCTACATAGCTCTGGATGTTTCCAGACGTGGAGTGAAACTGTTTCGAAAGTAGTACAAATTGCTTCTTCCTGCATATGCTAATTTTTCACACTCACATAGGTTGTATAAGTTTTATGAATCCTGGCTTGACCTATTCAAGTAGCTGAAAGCCTGTCACCACCTCTAGAAACAAGATTCACACCAATCCAATTCATATCATTTTTTCCAAAGGAATATGTTCTGGCCGGTCGAAAATGCATCTCACAAAAATAGGCATTTAAAAATCTACTTTGCAATTTCAGAACACTAACATGACTGTGAAGTGTACACAAGTAAAATGGGACCGTTTCAAAGTACCTAATCCCTCATAAACTTCTGAGAGGAAGCATGTAATAAATCTACCTAATTTTCTGGAAAAGAAAGAGGGAGGATTTTTGTTATCACCTCAGATGGGACTCGAACCCACAATCCCTGGCTTAGGAGGCCTGTGCCTTATCCTTTAGGCCACTGAGGCACACATGCATAGCTCTTTTCTAGAGACATTATTCAAATGTATTCTATGGTCAGACACCGGTGTGTGCACACAGGGCATTTCTCACTTCTCTCTATAAGTAAACTTCCCATTTTCATCCTCTTCCATCCCCGACTTTAACGCTCTCTTCTATGCTATAATGGAGACTTTGCAATTTTAGCAAGTGGAGAGAAATTGGAGAACCACTTTCGACTCCACACTTCTTCTTCACTTACTTCTTTTCTCAATATACTGGGCTTAGAAAATGGTATCAAGCCATCCTTATCATCAGTAGGACACGGAAAGAGGCACTAAGTCTCCTAACCAAGTTCAACCACACTCTGCAACTTAACCATTGCACTACAAATTAGGCAACGGGGGCATCAGCAAAGGCAGCCAATGTGCCGAACCTTTATACATATTGTGTAATACTTTTCTTACTCGGAGGCAAAATCAGCACTTTAACTGCCCAAATCATACAGATTTTACACATGTAGCACTCTATGCACACATAGGCACACACCTTGCAGTTCTTCTACACACACATAAGCTAAAAACCCATTCTGTCACGTCAAAATTCTGCAAACCTATTACATATTCAGTGCGTCGGCATAGAAGCACTTTTTAATGCCACTAAAATGCACAAGTTGTTAGACTGAAGATGCAACCTGAATGAGCTTACAGTATGTACTCCACTTTATTAATGATTAGTAATGAGAAAGTGAGGACTACAAGAGTATTGGAAAAGACTTTTTCCACTCTGAATGTAAAGCAGATTGTGTGACCATTGGCCAAAAACAACCACGAAGGGACTCGAACCCTCAATCTTCTGATCCGAAGTCAGACGCCTTATCCATTAGGCCACGCGGTCATCCGTCCACCTGAGATGATTTTTATCATGTAGGTGGTATGCATGGATGGAGAACATATTATTGAAAGGTATTCAGGTTTACATCCCATAGTGTTCTTTCAGCTCTTTTCGCTGGAAGCACTTTTTTGGAATCTATATATTGAGAATTTTATGAGTACGATATGCTTTTGTTTTCCTTTTTCCATACAAACCTCTTTCCTCATGAGTTTAAAGCTCATTTGTATGCTCTACATAGCTCTGGACGTTTCCAGACGTGGAGTGAAACTGTTTTGAAAGTAGTACAATTTGCTCCTTCCTGCATATGCTAATTTTTCACACTCACATAGGTTGTATAAGTTTTATGAATCCTGGCTTGACCTATTCAAGTCGCTGAAAGCCTGTCACCACCTCTAGAAACAAGATTCACACCAATCCAATTCATATCATTTTTTCCAAAGGAATATGTTCTGGCCGGTCGAAAATGCATCTCACAAAAATAGGCATTTAAAAATCTACTTTGCAGTTTCAGAACACTAACATGACTGTGAAGTGTACACAAGTAAAATGGGACCGTTTCAAAGTACCTAATCCCTCATAAACTTCTGAGAGGAAG
>NC_140585.1:134795703-134798203 GCF_964204655.1 Triturus cristatus
TTAACGCTCTCTTCTATGCTATAATGGAGACTTTGCAATTTTAGCAAGTGGAGAGAAATTGGAGAACCACTTTCGACTCCACACTTCTTCTTCACTTACTTCTTTTCTCAATATACTGGGCTTAGAAAATGGTATCAAGCCATCCTTATCATCAGTAGGACACGGAAAGAGGCACTAAGTCTCCTAACCAAGTTCAACCACACTCTGCAACTTAACCATTGCACTACAAATTAGGCAACGGGGGCATCAGCAAAGGCAGCCAATGTGCCGATCCTTTATACATTTTGTGTAGTACTTTTTGTTACTCGGAGGCTAAATCAGCACTTTAACTGCCCAAATCATACAGATTTTACACATGTACCACTCTATGCACACATAGGCACACACCTTGCAGTTCTTCTACACACACTTAAGCTAAAAACCCACTCTGTCACGTCAAAATTCTGCAAACCTATTACATATTCAGTGCGTCGGCATAGAAGCACTTTTTAATGCCACTAAAATGCACAAGTAGTTAGACTGAAGATGCAACCTGAATGAGTTTACAGTATGTACTCCACTTTATTAATGATTAGTAATGAGAAAGTGAGGACTACAAGAGTATTGGAAAATACTTTTTCCACTCTGAATGTAAAGCAGATTGTGTGACCATTGGCCAAAAACGACCACGAAGGGACTCGAACCCTCAATCTTCTGATCCGAAGTCAGACGCCTTACCCATTAGGCCACGCGGTCATCCGTCCACCTGAGATGATTTTTATCATGTAGGTGGTATGCATGGATGGAGAACATATTATTGAAAGGTATTCAGGTTTACATCCCATAGTGTTCTTTCAGCTCTTTTCGCTGGAAGCACTTTTTTGGAATCTATATATTGAGAATTTTATGAGTACGATATGCTTTTGTTTTCCTTTTTCCATACGAACCTCTTTCCTCATGAGTTTAAAGCTCATTTGTATTCTCTACATTGCTCTGGAAGTTTCCAGACGTGGAGTGAA
Organism: Triturus cristatus; assembly: GCF_964204655.1. Taxonomy (NCBI): domain Eukaryota; kingdom Metazoa; phylum Chordata; class Amphibia; order Caudata; family Salamandridae; genus Triturus; species Triturus cristatus. Next base: position 134,796,702 of record NC_140585.1, read on the forward strand.
ACTGTTTTGAAAGTAGGACAAATTGCTCCTTCCTGCATATGCTAATTTTTCACACTCACATAGGTTGTATACGTTTTATGTATCCTGGCTTGACCTATTCAAGTAGCTGAAAGCCTGTCACCACCTCTAGAAACAAGATTCACACCAATCCAATTCAAATCATTTTTTCCAAAGGAATATGTTCTGGCCGGTCGAAAGTGCATCTCACAAAAATAGGCATTTAAAAATCTACTTTGCAGTTTCAGAACACTAACATGACTGTGAAGTGTACACAGGTAAAATGGGACCGTTTCAAAGTACCTAATCCCTCATAAACTTCTGAGAGGAAGCATGTAATAAATCTACCTAATATTCTGGAAAAGAAAGTGGGAGGATTTTTGTTATCACCTCAGATGGGACTCGAACCCACAATCCCTGGCTTAGGAGGCCAGTGCCTTATCCATTAGGCCACTAAGGCACACATGCATAGTTGTTTTCTAGAGGCATTATTTAAATGTATTCTATGGTCAGACACCGGTGTGTGCACACAGGGCATTTCTCACTTCTCTCGATAAGTAAACTTCCCATTTTCATCCTCTTCCATCCCCGACTTTAACGCTCTCTTCTATGCTATAATGGAGACTTTGCAATTTTAGCAAGTGGAGAGAAATTGGAGAACCACTTTTGACTCCACACTTCTTCTTCACTTACTTCTTTTCTCAATATACTGGGCTTAGAAAATGGTATCAAGCCATCCTTCTCATCAGTAAGACACGGAAAGAGGCACTAAGTCTCCTAACCAAGTTCAACCACACTCTGCAACTTAACCATTGCACTACAAATTAGGCAACGGGGGCATCAGCAAAGGCAGCCAATGTGCCGATCCTTTATACATTTTGTGTAGTACTTTTCTTACTCGGAGGCAAAATCAGCACTTTAACTGCCCAAATCATACAGATTTTACACATGTAGCACTCTATGCACACATAGGCACACACTGCGCAGTTCTTCTACACACACTTAAGCTAAAAACCCATTCTGTCACGTCAAAATTCTGCAAACCTATTACATATTCAGTGCGTCGGCATAGAAGCACTTTTTAATGCCACTAAAATGCACAAGTAGTTAGACTGAAGATGCAACCTGAATGAGTTTACAGTATGTACTCCACTTTATTACTGATTAGTAATGAGAAAGTGAGGACTACAAGAGTATTGGAAAAGACTTTTTCCACTCTGAATGTAAAGCAGATTGTGTGACCATTGGCCAAAAACAACCACGAAGGGACTCGAACCCTCAATCTTCTGATCTGAAGTCAGACGCCTTATCCATTAGGCCACGCGGTCATCCGTCCATCTGAGATGATTTTTATCATGTAGGTGGTATGCATGGATGGAGAACATATTATTGAAAGGTATTCAGGTTTACATCCCATAGTGTTCTTTCAGCTCTTTTCGCTGGAAGCACTTTTTTGGAATCTATATATTGAGAATTTTATGAGTACGATATGCTTTTGTTTTCCT
>NC_140585.1:134805703-134810703 GCF_964204655.1 Triturus cristatus
CGGCATGGAAGCACTTTTTAATGCCACTAAAATGCACAAGTAGTTAGACTGAAGATGCAACCTGAATGAGTTTACAGTATGTACTCCACTTTATTAATGATTAGTAATGAGAAAGTGAGGACTACAAGAGTATTGGAAAAGACTTTTTCCACTCTGAATGTAAAGCAGATTGTGTGACCATTGGCCAAAAACGACCACGAAGGGACTCGAACCCTCAATCTTCTGATCCGAAGTCAGACACCTTATCCATTAGGCCACGCGGTCATCCGTCCACCTGAGATGATTTTTATCATGTAGGTGGTATGCATGGATGGAGAACATATTATTGAAAGGTATTCAGGTTTACATCCCATAGTGTTCTTTCAGCTCTTTTCGCTGGAAGCACTTTTTTGGAATCTATATATTGAGAATTTTATGAGTACGATATGCTTTTGTTTTCCTTTTTCCATACAAACCTCTTTCCTCATGAGTTTAAAGCTCATTTGTATGCTCTACATAGCTCTGGATGTTTCCAGACGTGGAGTGAAACTGTTTTGAAAGTAGTACAAATTGCTCCTTCCTGCCTATGCAAATTTTTCACACTCACATAGGTTGTATAAGTTTTATGAATCCTGGCTTGACCTATTCAAGTAGCTGAAAGCCTGTCACCACCTCTAGAAACAAGATTCACACCAATCCAATTCATATCATTTTTTCCAAAGGAATATGTTCTGGCCGGTCGAAAATGCATCTCACAAAAATAGGCATTTAAAATCTACTTTGCAGTGTCAGAACACTAACATGACTGTGAAGTGTACACAAGTAAAATGGGACCGTTTCAAAGTACCTAATCCCTCATAAACTTCTGAGAGGAAGCATGTAATCAATCTACCTAATTTTCTGGAAAAGAACCAGGGAGGATTTTTGTTATCACCTCAGATGGGACTCGAACCCACAATCCCTGTCTTAGGAGGCCAGTGCCTTATCCATTAGGCCACTGAGGCACACATTCATAGCTCTTTTCTAGAGGCATTATTTAAATGTATTCTATGGTCAGACACCGGTGTGTGCACACAGGGCATTTCTCACTTCTCTCTATAAGTAAACTTCCCATTTTCATCCTCTTCCATCCCCTACTTTAACGCTCTATTCTATGCTATAATGGAGACTTTGCAATTTTAGCAAGTGGAGAGAAATTGGAGAACCACTTTCGACTCCACACTTCTTCTTCACTTACTTCTTTTCTCAATATACTGGGCTTAGAAAATGGTATCAAGCCATCCTTATCATCAGCAGGACACGGAAAGAGGCACCAAGTCTCCTAACCAAGTTCAACCACACTCTGCAACTTAACCATTGCACTACAAATTAGGCAATGGGGGCATCAGCAAAGGCAGCCAATGTGCCGATCCTTTATACATTTTGTGTAGTACTTTTCTTACTCGGAGGCAAAATCAGCACTTTAACTGCCCAAATCATACAGATTTTACACATGTACCACTCTATGCACACATAGGCACACACCTTGCAGTTCTTCTACACACACTTAAGCTAAAAACCCATTCTGTCACGTCAAAATTCTGCAAACCTATTACATATTCAGTGCGTCGGCATAGAAGCACTTTTTAATGCCACTAAAATGCACAAGTAGTTAGACTGAAGATGCAACCTGAATGAGTTTACAGTATGTACTCCGCTTTATTAATGATTAGTAATGAGAAAGTGAGGACTACAAGAGTATTGGAAAAGACTTTTTCCACTCTGAATGTAAAGCAGTTTGTGTGACCATTGGCCAAAATCGACCACGAAGGGACTCGAACCCTCAATCTTCTGATCCGAAGTCAGACATCTTATCCATTAGGCCACGCGGTCATCCGTTCACCTGAGATGATTTTTATCATGTAGGTGGTATGCATGGATGGAGAACATATTATTGAAAGGTATTCAGGTTTACATCCCATAGTGTTCTTTCAGCTCTTTTCGCTGGAAGCACTTTTTTGGAATCTATATATTGAGAATTTTATGAGTACGATATGCTTTTGTTTTCCTTTTTGCATACGAACCTCTTTCCTCATGAGTTTAAAGCTCATTTGTATGCTCTACATAGCTCTGGATGTTTCCAGACGTGGAGTGAAACTGTTTCGAAAGTAGTACAAATTGCTTCTTCCTGCATATGCTAATTTTTCACACTCACATAGGTTGTATAAGTTTTATGAATCCTGGCTTGACCTATTCAAGTAGCTGAAAGCCTGTCACCACCTCTAGAAACAAGATTCACACCAATCCAATTCATATCATTTTTTCCAAAGGAATATGTTCTGGCCGGTCGAAAATGCATCTCACAAAAATAGGCATTTAAAAATCTACTTTGCAATTTCAGAACACTAACATGACTGTGAAGTGTACACAAGTAAAATGGGACCGTTTCAAAGTACCTAATCCCTCATAAACTTCTGAGAGGAAGCATGTAATAAATCTACCTAATTTTCTGGAAAAGAAAGAGGGAGGATTTTTGTTATCACCTCAGATGGGACTCGAACCCACAATCCCTGGCTTAGGAGGCCTGTGCCTTATCCTTTAGGCCACTGAGGCACACATGCATAGCTCTTTTCTAGAGACATTATTCAAATGTATTCTATGGTCAGACACCGGTGTGTGCACACAGGGCATTTCTCACTTCTCTCTATAAGTAAACTTCCCATTTTCATCCTCTTCCATCCCCGACTTTAACGCTCTCTTCTATGCTATAATGGAGACTTTGCAATTTTAGCAAGTGGAGAGAAATTGGAGAACCACTTTCGACTCCACACTTCTTCTTCACTTACTTCTTTTCTCAATATACTGGGCTTAGAAAATGGTATCAAGCCATCCTTATCATCAGCAGAACACGGAAAGAGGCACCAAGTCTCCTAACCAAGTTCAACCACACTCTGCAACTTAACCATTGCACTACAAATTAGGCAACGGGGGCATCAGCAAAGGCAGCCAATGTGCCGATCCTTTATACATTTTTTGTAGTACTTTTCTTACTCGGAGGCAAAATCAGCACTTTAACTGCCCAAATCATACAGACTTTACACATGTACCACTCTATGCACACATAGGCACACACCTTGCAGTTCTTCTACACACACTTAAGCTAAAAACCCATTCTGTCACGTCAAAATTCTGCAAACCTATTACATATTCAGTGCGTCGGCATAGAAGCACTTTTTAATGCCACTAAAATGCACAAGTAGTTAGACTGAAGATGCAACCTGAATGAGTTTACAGTATGTACTCCACTTTATTAATGATTAGTAATGAGAAAGTGAGGACTACAAGAGTATTGGAAAATACTTTTTCCACTCTGAATGTAAAGCAGATTGTGTGACCATTGGCCAAAAACGACCACAAAGGGACTCGAACCCTCAATCTTCTGATCCGAAGTCAGACGCCTTATCCATTAGGCCACGAGGTCATCCGTTCACCTGAGATGATTTTTATCATGTAGGTGGTATGCATGGATGGAGAACATATTATTAAAAAGGTATTCAGGTTTACATCCCATAGTGTTCTTTCAGCTCTTTTCTCTGGAAGCACTTTTTTGGAATCTATATATTGAGTATTTTATGAGTACGATATGCTTTTGTTTTCCTTTTTGCATACAAACCTCTTTCCTCATGCGTTTAAAGCTCATTTGTATTCTCTACATAGCTCTGGAAGTTTCCAGACATGGAGTGAAACTGTTTTGAAAGTAGGACAAATTGCTCCTTCCTGCATATGCTAATTTTTCACACTCACATAGGTTGTATACGTTTTATGAATCCTGGCTTGACCTATTCAAGTAGCTGAAAGCCTGTCACCACCTCTAGAAACAAGATTCACACCAATCCAATTCAAATCATTTTTTCCAAAGGAATATGTTCTGGCCGGTCGAAAATGCATCTCACAAAAATAGGCATTTAAAAATCTACTTTGCAGTTTCAGAACACTAACATGACTGTGAAGTGTACACAAGTAAAACGGGACAGTTTCAAAGTACCTAATCCCTCATAAACTTCTGAGAGGAAGCATGTAATAAATCTACCTAATTTTCTGGAAAAGAAAGAGGGAGGATTTTTGTTATCACCTCAGATGGGACTCGAACCCACAATCCCTGGCTTAGGAGGCCAGTACCTTATCCATTAGGCCACTGAGGCACACATGCATAGCTCTTTTCTAGAGGCATTATTTAAATGTATTCTATGGTCAGACACCGGTGTGTGCACACAGGGCATTTCTCACTTCTCTCTATAAGTAAACTTCCCATTTTCATCCTCTTCCATCCCCGACTTTAACGCTCTCTTCTATGCTATAATGGAGACTTTGCAATTTTAGCAAGTGGAGAGAAATTGGAGAACCACTTTCGACTCCACACTTCTTCTTCACTTACTTCTTTTCTCAATATACTGGGCTTAGAAAATGGTATCAAGCCATCCTTATCATCAGTAGGACACGGAAAGAGGCACTAAGTCTCCTAACCAAGTTCAACCACACTCTGCAACTTAACCATTGCACTACAAATTAGGCAACGGGGGCATCAGCAAAGGCAGCCAATGTGCCGATCCTTTATACATTTTGTGTAGTACTTTTCTTACTCGGAGGCAAAATCAGCACTTTAACTGCCCAAATCATACAGATTTTACACATGTACCACTCTATGCACACATAGGCACACACCTTGCAGTTCTTCTACACACACTTAAGCTAAAAACCCATTCTGTCACGTCAAAATTCTGCAAACCTATTACATATTCAGTGCGTCGGCATAGAAGCACTTTTTAATGCCACTAAAATGCACAAGTAGTTAGACTGAAGATGCAACCTGAATGAGTTTACAGTATGTACTCCACTTTATTAATGATTAGTAATGAGAAAGTGAGGACTACAAGAGTATTGGAAAAGACTTTTTCCACTCTGAATGTAAAGCAGATTGTGTGACGATTGGCCAAAAATGACCACGAAGGGACTCGAACCCTCAATCTTCTGATCCGAAGTCA
>NC_140585.1:134813203-134820703 GCF_964204655.1 Triturus cristatus
CTTTGCAATTTTAGCAAGTGGAGAGAAATTGGAGAACCACTTTCGACTCCACACTTCTTCTTCACTTACTTCTTTTCTCAATATACTGGGCTTAGAAAATGGTATCAAGCCATCCTTATCATCAGTAGGACACGGAAAGAGGCACTAAGTCTCCTAACCAAGTTCAACCACACTCTGCAACTTAACCATTGCACTACAAATTAGGCAACGGGGGCATCAGCAAAGGCAGCCAATGTGCCGATCCTTTATACATTTTGTGTAGTACTTTTCTTACTCGGAGGCAAAATCAGCACTTTAACTGCCCAAATCATACAGATTTTACACATGTACCACTCTATGCACACATAGGCACACACCTTGCAGTACTTCTACACACACTTAAGCTAAAAACCAATTCTGTCACGTCAAAATTCTGCAAACCTATTACATATTCAGTGCGTCGGCATAGAAGCACTTTTTAATGCCACTAAAATGCACAAGTAGTTAGACTGAAGATGCAACCTGAATGAGTTTACAGTATGTACTCCGCTTTATTAATGATTAGTAATGAGAAAGTGAGGACTACAAGAGTATTGGAAAAGACTTTTTCCACTCTGAATGTAAAGCAGTTTGTGTGACCATTGGCCAAAATCGACCACGAAGGGACTCGAACCCTCAATCTTCTGATCCGAAGTCAGACGTCTTATCCATTAGGCCACGCGGTCATCCGTTCACTTGAGATGATTTTTATCATGTAGGTGGTATGCATGGATGGAGAACATATTATTGAAAGGTATTCAGGTTTACATCCCATAGTGTTCTTTCAGCTCTTTTCGCTGGAAGCACTTTTTTGGAATCTATATATTGAGAATTTTATGAGTACGATATGCTTTTGTTTTCCTTTTTGCATACGAACCTCTTTCCTCATGAGTTTAAAGCTCATTTGTATGCTCTACATAGCTCTGGACGTTTCCAGACGTGGAGTGAAACTGTTTCGAAAGTAGTACAAATTGCTTCTTCCTGCATATGCTAATTTTTCACACTCACATAGGTAGTATAAGTTTTATGAATCCTGGCTTGACCTATTCAAGTAGCTGAAAGCCTGTCACCACCTCTAGAAACAAGATTCACACCAATCCAATTCATATCATTTTTTCCAAAGGAATATGTTCTGGCCGGTCGAAAATGCATCTCACAAAAATAGGCATTTAAAAATCTACTTTGCAATTTCAGAACACTAACATGACTGTGAAGTGTACACAAGTAAAATGGGACCGTTTCAAAGTACCTAATCCCTCATAAACTTCTGAGAGGAAGCATGTAATAAATCTACCTAATTTTCTGGAAAAGAAAGAGGGAGGATTTTTGTTATCACCTCAGATGGGACTCGAACCCACAATCCCTGGCTTAGGAGGCCTGTGCCTTATCCTTTAGGCCACTGAGGCACACATGCATTGCTCTTTTCTAGAGACATTATTCAAATGTATTCTATGGTCAGACACCGGTGTGTGCACACAGGGCATTTCTCACTTCTCTCTATAAGTAAACTTCCCATTTTCATCCTCTTCCATCCCCGACTTTAACGCTCTCTTCTATGCTATAATGGAGACTTTGCAATTTTAGCAAGTGGAGAGAAATTGGAGAACCACTTTCGACTCCACACTTCTTCTTCACTTACTTCTTTTCTCAATATACTGGGCTTAGAAAATGGTATCAAGCCATCCTTATCATCAGCAGAACACGGAAAGAGGCACCAAGTCTCCTAACCAAGTTCAACCACACTCTGCAACTTAACCATTGCACTACAAATTAGGCAACGGGGGCATCAGCAAAGGCAGCCAATGTGCCGATCCTTTATACATTTTTTGTAGTACTTTTATTACTCGGAGGCAAATTCAGCACTTTAACTGCCCAAATCATACAGACTTTACACATGTAGCACTCTATGCACACATAGGCACACACCTTGCAGTTCTTCTACACACACTTAAGCTAAAAACCCATTCTGTCACGTCAAAATTCTGCAAACCTATTACATATTCAGTGTATCGGCATAGAAGCACTTTTTAATGCCACTAAAATGCACAAGTAGTTAGACTGAAGATGCAACCTGAATGAGTTTACAGTATGTACTCCACTTTATTAATGATTAGTAATGAGAAAGTGAGGACTACAAGAGTATTGGAAAATACTTTTTCCACTCTGAATGCAAAGCAGATTGTGTGACCATTGGCCAAAAACGGCCACGAAGGGACTCGAACCCTCAATCTTCTGATCCGAAGTCAGACGCCTTATCCATTAGGCCACGCAGTTATCCGTCCACCTGAGATGATTTTTATCATGTAGGTGGTATGCATGGATGGAGAACATATTATTGAAAGGTATTCAGGTTTACATCCCATAGTGTTCTTTCAGCTCTTTTCGCTGGAAGCACTTTTTTGGAATCTATACATTGAGTATTTTATGAGTACGATATGCTTTTGTTTTCCTTTTTGCATACAAACCTCTTTCCTCATGAGTTTAAAGCTCATTTGTATTCTCTACATAGCTCTGGAAGTTTCCAGACGTGGAGTGAAACTGTTTTGAAAGTAGGACAAATTGCTCCTTCCTGCATATGCTAATTTTTCACACTCACATAGGTTGTATACCTTTTATGAATCCTGGCTTGACCTATTCAAGTAGCTGAAAGCCTGTCACCACCTCTAGAAACAAGATTCACACCAATCTAATTCAAATCATTTTTTCCAAAGGAATATGTTCTGGCCGGTCGAAAATGCATCTCACAAAAATAGGCATTTAAAAATATACTTTGCAGTTTCAGAACACTAACATGACTGTGAAGTGTACACAAGTAAAATGGGACCGTTTCAAAGTAACTAATCCCTCATAAACTTCTGAGAGGAAGCATGTAATAAATCTACCTAATTTTCTGGAAAAGATAGAGGGAGGATTTTTGTTATCACCTCAGATGGGACTCAAACCCACAATCCCTGGCTTAGGAGGCCAATGCCTTATCCATTAGGCCACTGAGGCACACATGCATAGCTCTTTTCTAGAGACATTCTTTAAATGTATTCTATGGTCAGACACTGGTGTGTGCACACAGGGCATTTCTCACTTCTCTCTATAAGTAAACTTCCGATTTTCATCCTCTTCCATCCCCGACTTTAACACTCTCTTCTATGCTATAATGGAGACTTTGCAATTTTAGCAAGTGGAGAGAAATTGGAGAACCACTTTCAACTCCACACTTCTTCTTCACTTACTTCTTTTCTCAATATACTGGGCTTAGAAAATGGTATCAAGCCATCCTTATCATCAGCAGGACACGGAAAGAGGCACCAAGTCTCCTAACCAAGTTCAACCACACTCTGCAACTTAACCATTGCACTACAAATTAGGCAACGGGGGCATCAGCAAAGGCAGCCAATGTGCCGATCCTTTATACATTTTTTGTAGTACTTTTCTTACTCGGAGGCAAAATCAGCACTTTAACTGCCCAAATCATACAGACTTTACACATGTAGCACTCTATGCACACATAGGCACACACCTTGCAGTTCTTCTACACACACTTCAGCTAAAAACCCATTCTGTCACGTCAAAATTCTGCAAACCTATTACATATTCAGTGCGTCGGCATAGAAGCACTTTTTAATGCCACTAAAATGCACAAGTAGTTAGACTGAAGATGCAACCTGAATGAGCTTACAGTATGTACTCCACTTTATTAATGATTAGTAATGAGAAAGTGCGGACTACAAGAGTATTGGAAAAGACTTTTTCCACTCTGAATGTAAAGCAGATTGTGTGACCATTGGCCAGAAACGACCACGAAGGGACTCTAACCCTCAATCTTCTGATCCAAAGTTAGACGCCTTATCCATTAGGCCACGCGGTCATCCGTTCACATGAGATGATTTTTATCATGTAGGTGGTATGCATGGATGGAGAACATATTATTGAAAGGTATTCAGGTTTACATCCCATAGTGTTCTTTCAGCTCTTTTCGCTGGAAGCACTTTTTTGGAATCTATATATTGAGTATTTTATGAGTACGATATGCTTTTGTTTTCCTTTTTGCATACAAACCTCTTTCCTCATGCGTTTAAAGCTCATTTGTATTCTCTACATAGCTCTGGAAGTTTCCAGACCTGGAGTGAAACTGTTTTGAAAGTAGGACAAATTGCTCCTTCCTGCATATGCTAATTTTTCACACTCACATAGGTTGTATACGTTTTATGAATCCTGGCTTGACCTATTGAAGTAGCTGAAAGCCTGTCACCACCTCTAGAAACAAGATTCACACCAATCCAATTCAAATCATTTTTTCCAAAGGAATATGTTCTGGCCGGTCGAAAATGCATCTCACAAAAATAGGCATTTAAAAATATACTTTGCAGTTTCAGAACACTAACATGACTGTGAAGTGTACACAAGTAAAATGGGACCGTTTCAAAGTAACTAATCCCTCATAAACTTCTGAGAGGAAGCATGTAATAAATCTACCTAATTTTCTGGAAAAGAAAGAGGGAGGATTTTTGTTATCACCTCAGATGGGACTCGAACCCACAATCCCTGGCTTAGGAGGCCAGTGCCTTATCCATTAGGCCACTGAGGCACACATGCATAGCTCTTTTCTAGAGACATTATTTAAATGTATTCTATGGTCAGACACCGGTGTGTGCACACAGGCCATTTCTCACTTCTCTCTATAAGTAAACTTCCCATTTTCATCCTATTCCATCCCCGACTTTAACACTCTCTTCTATGCTATAATGGAGACTTTGCAATTTTAGCAAGTGGAGAGAAATTGGAGAACCACTTTCAACTCCACACTTCTTCTTCACTTACTTCTTTTCTCAATATACTGGGCTTAGAAAATGGTATCAAGCCATCCTTATCATCAGTAGGACACGGAAAGAGGCACTAAGTCTCCTAACCAAGTTCAACCACACTCTGCAACTTAACCATTGCACTACAAACTAGGCAACGGGGGCATCAGCAAAGGCAGCCAATGTGCCGATCTTTTATACATTTTGTGTAGTACTTTTCTTACTCGGAGGCAAAATCAGCACTTTAACTGCCCAAATCATACAGATTTTACACATGTACCACTCTATGCACACATAGGCACACACCTTGCAGTACTTCTACACACACTTAAGCTAAAAACCCATTCTGTCACGTCAAAATTCGGCAAACCTATTACATATTCAGTGCGTCGGCATAGAAGCACTTTTTAATGCCACTAAAATGCACAAGTAGTTAGACTGAAGATGCAACCTGAATGGGTTTACAGTATGTACTCCACTTTATTAATGATTAGTAATGAGAAAGTGAGGACTACAAGAGTATTGGAAAATACTTTTTCCACTCTGAATGTAAAGCAAATTGTGTGACCATTGGCCAAAAACGACCACGAAGGGACTCGAACCCTCAATCTTCTGATCCGAAGTCAGACACCTTATCCATTAGGCCACGCGGTCATCCGTCCACCTGAGATGATTTTTATCATGTAGGTGGTATGCATGGATGGAGAACATATTATTGAAAGGTATTCAGGTTTACATCCCATAGTGTTCTTTCAGCTCTTTTCGCTGGAAGCACTTTTTTGGAATCTATATATTGAGAATTTTATGAGTACGATATGCTTTTGTTTTCCTTTTTCCATACAAACCTCTTTCCTCATGAGTTTAAAGCTCATTTGTATGCTCTACATAGCTCTGGATGTTTCCAGACGTGGAGTGAAACTGTTTTGAAAGTAGTACAAATTGCTCCTTCCTGCATACGCAAATTTTTCACACTCACATAGGTTGTATAAGTTTTATGAATCCTGGCTTGACCTATTCAAGTAGCTGAAAGCCTGTCACCACCTCTAGAAACAAGATTCACACCAATCCAATTCAAATCATTTTTTCCAAAGGAATATGTTCTGGCCGGTCGAAAATGCATCTCACAAAAATAGGCATTTAAAAATATACTTTGCAGTTTCAGAACACTAACATGACTGTGAAGTGTACACAAGTAAAATGGGACCGTTTCAAAGTAACTAATCCCTCATAAACTTCTGAGAGGAAGCATGTAATAAATCTGCCTAATTTTCTGGAAAAGATAGAGGGAGGATTTTTGTTATCACCTCAGATGGGACTCGAACCCACAATCCCTGGCTTAGGAGGCCAGTACCTTATCCATTAGGCCACTGAGGCACACATTTATAGCTCTTTTCTAGAGACATTATTTAAATGTATTCTATGGTCAGACACCGGTGTGTGCACACAGGGCATTTCTCACTTCTCTCTATAAGGTAAACTTCCCATTTTCATCCTCTTCCATCCCCGACTTTAACGCTCTCTTCTATGCTATAATGGAGACTTTGCAATTTTAGCAAGTGGAGAGAAATTGGAGAACCACTTTCGACTCCACACTTCTTCTTCACTTACTTCTTTTCTCAATATACTGGGCTTAGAAAATAGTATCAAGACATCCTTATCATCAGTAGGACACGGAAAGAGGCACTAAGTCACCTAACCAAGTTCAACCACACTCTGCAACTTAACCATTGCACTACAAATTAGGCAACGGGGGCATCAGCAAAGGCAGCCAATGTGCCGATCCTTTATACATTTTGTGTAGTACTTTTCTTACTCGGAGGCAAAATCAGCACTTTAACTGCCCAAATCATACAGATTTTACACATGTAGCACTCTATGCACACATAGGCACACACCTTGCAGTTCTTCTACTCACACTTAAGCTAAAAACCCATTCTGTCACGTCAAAATTCTGCAAACCTATTACATATTCAGTGCGTCGGCATAGAAGCACTTTTTAATGCCACTAAAATGCACAAGTAGTTAGACTGAAGATGCAACCTGAATGAGTTTACAGTATGTACTCCACTTTATTAATGATTAGTAATGAGAAAGTGAGGACTACAAGAGTATTGGAAAAGACTTTTTCCACTCTGAATGTAAAGCAGATTGTGTGACCATTGGCCAAAAATGACCACGAAGGGACTCGAACCCTCAATCTTCTGATCCGAAGTCAGACGCCTTATCCATTAGGCCACGCGGTCATCCGTCCACCTGAGATGATTTTTATCATGTAGGTGGTATGCATGGATGGAGAACATATTATTGAAAGGTATTCAGGTTTACATCCCATAGTGTTCTTTCAGCTCTTTTCGCTGGAAGCACTTTTTTGGAATCTATATATTGAGAATTTTATGAGTACGATATGCTTTTGTTTTCCCTTTTCCATACAAACCTCTTTCCTCATGAGTTTAAAGCTCATTTGTATGCTCTACATAGCTCTGGATGTTTCCAGACGTGGAGTGAAACTGTTTTGAAAGTAGTACAAATTGCTCCTTCCTGCATATGCTAATTTTTCACACTCACATAGGTTGTATAAGTTTTATGAATCCTGGCTTGACCTATTCAAGTAGCTGAAAGCCTGACACCACCTCTAGAAACAAGATTCACACCAATCCAATTCATATCATTTTTTCCAAAGTAATAT
>NC_140585.1:134823203-134855703 GCF_964204655.1 Triturus cristatus
TTAGGCCCAGATCTCTGTACTGGGGTGAATGTATGACATTGTTCTGCATTCTGTCCATCAATTGTTGTTTTTGCATGTGTCACCCCGAGTGGGAAGGGTATGCTCAGACGTGAGTCCCTTGCTCTCCATGCCACTGGAATCAAGCTATCCTGGCTGACGAGGGCTGAAAGCCCGAAACCGGTCCTAGGATGCTTGTTTCCAGTCCAGGGAGGACCTGGCTTGGCAGTTCGGGCTGGACTGTTCCCATGGGGCACAGGGTCAAGACTGATTTGCATATGGCTGGGTTCAAACTGGAATGGCATGGTGAGCAAAAAAACGATGGATTTAGGCCCAGATCTCTGTACTGGGGTGAATGTATGACATTGTTCTGCATTCTGTCCATCAATTGTTGTTTTTGCATTCAGGTTTACATCCCATAGTGTTCTTTCAGCTCTTTTCGCTGGAAGCACTTTTTTGGAATCTATATATTGAGAATTTTATGAGTACGATATGCTTTTGTTTTCCCTTTTCCATACAAACCTCTTTCCTCATGAGTTTAAAGCTCATTTGTATGATCTACATAGCTCTGGACGTTTCCAGACGTGGAGTGAAACTGTTTTGAAAGTAGTACAAATTGCTCCTTCCTGCATATGCTAATTTTTCACACTCACATAGGTTGTATAAGTTTTATGAATCCTGGCTTGACCTATTCAAGTAGCTGAAAGCCTGTCACCACCTCTAGAAACAAGATTCACACCAATCCAATTCATATCATTTTTTCCAAAGTAATATGTTCTGGCCGGTCGAAAATGCATCTCACAAAAATAGGCATTTAAAAATCTACTTTGCAGTTTCAGAACACTAACATGACTGTGAAGTGTACACAAGTAAAATGGGACCGTTTCAAAGTAGCTAATCCCTCATAAACTTCTGAGAGGAAGCATGTAATAAATCTACCTAATTTTCTGGAAAAGAAAGGGGGAGGATTTTTGTTATCACCTCAGATGGGACTTGAACCCACAATCCCTGGCTTAGGAGGCCAGTGCCTTATCCATTAGGCCACTGAGGCACACATTCATAGCTCTTTTCTAGAGGCATTATTTAAATGTATTCTATGGTCAGACACCGGTGTGTGCACACAGGGCATTTCTCACTTCTCTCTATAAGTAAACTTCCCATTTTCATCCTCTTCCATCCCCGACTTTAACGCTCTCTTCTATGCTATAATGGAGACTTTCAATTTTAGCAAGTGGAGAGAAATTGGAGAACCACTTTCGACTCCACACTTCTTCTTCACTTACTTCTTTTCTCAATATACTGGGCTTAGAAAATGGTATCAAGCCATCCTTATCATCAGTAGGACACGGAAAGAGGCACTAAGTCTCCTAACCAAGTTCAACCACACTCTGCAACTTAACCATTGCACTACAAATTAGGCAACGGGGGCATCAGCAAAGGCAGCCAATGTGCCGATCCTTTATACATTTTGTGTAGTACTTTTCTTACTCGGAGGCAAAATCAGCACTTTAACTGCCCAAATCATACAGATTTTACACATGTACCACTCTATGCACACATAGGCACACACCTTGCAGTACTTCTACACACTTAAGCTAAAAACCCATTCTGTCACGTCAAATTCGGCAAACCTATTACATATTCAGTGCGTCGGCATGGAAGCACTTTTTAATGCCACTAAAATGCACAAGTAGTTAGACTGAAGATGCAACCTGAATGAGTTTACAGTATGTACTCCACTTTATTAATGATTAGTAATGAGAAAGTGAGGACTACAAGAGTATTGGAAAAGACTTTTTCCACTCTGAATGTAAAGCAGATTGTGTGACCATTGGCCAAAAACGACCACGAAGGGACTCGAACCCTCAATCTTCTGATCCGAAGTCAGACACCTTATCCATTAGGCCACGCGGTCATCCGTCCACCTGAGATGATTTTTATCATGTAGGTGGTATGCATGGATGGAGAACATATTATTGAAAGGTATTCAGGTTTACATCCCATAGTGTTCTTTCAGCTCTTTTCGCTGGAAGCACTTTTTTGGAATCTATATATTGAGAATTTTATGAGTACGATATGCTTTTGTTTTCCTTTTTCCATACAAACCTCTTTCCTCATGAGTTTAAAGCTCATTTGTATGCTCTACATAGCTCTGGATGTTTCCAGACGTGGAGTGAAACTGTTTTGAAAGTAGTACAAATTGCTCCTTCCTGCATATGCAAATTTTTCACACTCACATAGGTTGTATAAGTTTTATGAATCCTGGCTTGACCTATTCAAGTAGCTGAAAGCCTGTCACCACCTCTAGAAACAAGATTCACACCAATCCAATTCATATCATTTTTTCCAAAGGAATATGTTCTGGCCGGTCGAAAATGCATCTCACAAAAATAGGCATTTAAAAATCTACTTTGCAGTTTCAGAACACTAACATGACTGTGAAGTGTACACAAGTAAAATGGGACCGTTTCAAAGTACCTAATCCCTCATAAACTTCTGAGAGGAAGCATGTAATCAATCTACCTAATTTTCTGGAAAAGAACGAGGGAGGATTTTTGTTATCACCTCAGATGGGACTCGAACCCACAATCACTGGCTTAGGAGGCCAGTGCCTTATCCATTAGGCCACTGAGGCACACATTCATAGCTCTTTTCTAGAGGCATTATTTAAATGTATTCTATGGTCAGACACCGGTGTGTGCACACAGGGCATTTCTCACTTCTCTCTATAAGTAAACTTCCCATTTTCATCCTCTTCCATCCCCTACTTTAACGCTCTCTTCTATGCTATAATGGAGACTTTGCAATTTTAGCAAGTGGAGAGAAATTGGAGAACCACTTTCGACTCCACAATTCTTCTTCACTTACTTCTTTTCTCAATATACTGGGCTTAGAAAATGGTATCAAGCCATCCTTATCATCAGCAGGACACGGAAAGAGGCACCAAGTCTCCTAACCAAGTTCAACCACACTCTGCAACTTAACCATTGCACTACAAATTAGGCAATGGGGGCATCAGCAAAGGCAGCCAATGTGCCGATCCTTTATACATTTTGTGTAGTACTTTTCTTACTCGGAGGCAAAATCAGCACTTTAACTGCCCAAATCATACAGATTTTACACATGTACCACTCTATGCACACATAGGCACACACCTTGCAGTTCTTCTACACACACTTAAGCTAAAAACCCATTCTGTCACGTCAAAATTCTGCAAACCTATTACATATTCAGTGCGTCGGCATAGAAGCACTTTTTAATGCCACTAAAATGCACAAGTAGTTAGACTGAAGATGCAACCTGAATGAGTTTACAGTATGTACTCCACTTTATTAATGATTAGTAATGAGAAAGTGAGGACTACAAGAGTATTGGAAAAGACTTTTTCCACTCTGAATGTAAAGCAGTTTGTGTGACCATTGGCCAAAATCAACCACGAAGGAACTCGAACCCTCAATCTTCTGATCCGAAGTCAGACGTCTTATCCATTAGGCCACGCGGTCCTCCGTTCACCTGAGATGATTTTTATCATGTAGGTGTATGCATGGATGGAGAACATATTATTGAAAGGTATTCAGGTTTACATCCCATAGTGTTCTTTCAGCTCTTTTCGCTGGAAGCACTTTTTTGGAATCTATATATTGAGAATTTTATGAGTACGATATGCTTTTGTTTTCCTTTTTGCATACAAACCTCTTTCCTCATGAGTTTAAAGCTCATTTGTATGCTCTACATAGCTCTGGACGTTTCCAGACGTGGAGTGAAACTGTTTCGAAAGTAGTACAAATTGCTTCTTCCTGCATATGCTAATTTTTCACACTCACATAGGTTGTATAAGTTTTATGAATCCTGGCTTGACCTATTCAAGTAGCTGAAAGCCTGTCACCACCTCTAGAAACAAGATTCACACCAATCCAATTCATATAATTTTTTCCAAAAGAATATGTTCTGGCCGGTCGAAAATGCATTTCACAAAAATAGGCATTTAAAAATCTACTTTGCAGTTTCAGAACACTAACATGACTGTGAAGTGTACACAAGTAAAATGGGACAGTTTCAAAGTACCTAATCCCTCATAAACTTCCGAGAGGAAGCATGTAATAAATCTACCTAATTTTCTGGAAAAGAAAGAGGGAGGATTTTTGTTATCACCTCAGATGGGACTCGAACCCACAATCCTTGGCTTAGGAGGCCAGTGCTTTATACATTAGGCCACTGAGGCACACATGCATAGCTCTTTTCTAGAGGCATTATTTAAATGTATTCTATGGTTAGACACCGGTGTGTGCACACAGGGCATTTCTCACTTCTCTCTATAAGTAAACTTCCCATTTTCATCCTCTTCCATCCCCGACTTTAACGCTCTCTTCTATGCTATAATGGAAACTTTGCAATTTTAGCAAGTGGAGAGAAATTGGAGAACCACTTTCGACTCCACACTTCTTCTTCACTTACTTCTTTTCTCAATATACTGGGCTTAGAAAATGGTATCAAGCCATCCTTATCATCAGTAGGACAAGGAAAGAGGCACTAAGTCTCCTAACCAAGTTCAACCACACTCTGCAACTTAACCATTGCACTACAAATTAGGCAATGGGGGCATGAGCAAAGGCAGCCAATGTGCCGATCCTTTATACATTTTGTGTAGTACTTTTCTTACTCGGAGGCAAAATCAGCACTTTAACTGCCCAAATCATACAGATTTTACACATGTAGCACTCTATGCACACATAGGCACACACCTTGCAGTTCTTCTACACACACTTAAGCTAAAAACCCATTCTGTCACCTCAAAATTCTGCAAACCTATTACATATTCAGTGCGTTGGCATAGAAGCACTTTTTAATGCCACTAAAATGCACAAGTAGTTAGACTGAAGATGCAACCTGAATGAGTTTACAGTATGTACTCCACTTTATTAATGATTAGTAATGAGAAAGTGAGGACTACAAGAGTATTGGAAAAGACTTTTTCCACTCTGAATGTAAAGCAGATTGTGTGACCATTGGCCAAAAACGACCACGAAGGGACTCGAACCCTCAATCTTCTGATCCGAAGTCAGACGCCTTATCCATTAGGCCACGCGGTCATCCGTTCACCTGAGATGATTTTTATCATGTAGGTGGTATGCATGGATGGAGAACATATTATTGAAAGGTATTCAGGTTTACATCCCATAGTGTTCTTTCAGCTCTTTTCGCTGGAAGCACTTTTTTGGAATCTATATATTGAGTATTTTATGAGTACGATATGCTTTTGTTTTCCTTTTTGCATACAAACCTCTTTCCTCATGAGTTTAAAGCTCATTTGTATTCTCTACACAGCTCTGGAAGTTTCCAGACGTGGAGTGAAACTGTTTTGAAAGCAGGACAAATTGCTCCTTCCTGCATATGCTAATTTTTCACACTCACATAGGTTGTATACGTTTTATGAATCCTGGCTTGACCTATTCAAGTAGCTGAAAGCCTGTCACCACCTCTAGAAACAAGATTCACACCAATCCAATTCAAATCATTTTTTCCAAAGGAATATGTTCTGGCCGGTCGAAAATGCATCTCACAAAAATAGGCATTTAAAAATCTACTTTGCAGTTTCAGAACACTAACATGACTGTGAAGTGTACACAAGTAAAACGGGACAGTTTCAAAGTAGCTAATCCCTCATAAACTTCTGAGAGGAAGCATGTAATAAATCTACCTAATTTTCTGGAAAAGAAAGAGGGAGGATTTTTGTTATCACCTCAGATGGGACACGAACCCACAATCCCTGGCTTAGGAGGCCAGTACCTTATCCATTAGGCCACTGAGGCACACATGCATAGCTCTTTTCTAGAGGCATTATTTAAATGTATTCTATGGTCAGACACCGGTGTGTGCACACAGGGCATTTCTCACTTCTCTCTATAAGTAAACTTCCCATTTTCATCCTCTTCCATCCCCTACTTTAACGCTCTCTTCTATGCTATAATGGAGACTTTGCAATTTTAGCAAGTGGAGAGAAATTGGAGAACCACTTTTGACTCCACACTTCTTCTTCACTTACTTCTTTTCTCAATATACTGGGCTTAGAAAATGGTATCAAGCCATCCTTATCATCAGTAGGACACGGAAAGAGGCACTAAGTCTCCTAACCAAGTTCAACCACACTCTGCAACTTAACCATTGCACTACAAATTAGGCAACGGGGGCATCAGCAAAGGCAGCCAATGTGCCGATCCTTTATACATTTTGTGTAGTACTTTTCTTACTCGGAGGCAAAATCAGCACTTTAACTGCCCAAATCATACAGATTTTACACATGTAGCACTCTATACACACATAGGCACACACCTTGCAGTTCTTCTACTCACACTTAAGCTAAAAACCCATTCTGTCACGTCAAAATTCTGCAAACCTATTACATATTCAGTGCGTCGGCATAGAAGCACTTTTTAATGCCACTAAAATGCACAAGTAGTTAGACTGAAGATGCAACCTGAATGAGTTTACAGTATGTACTCCACTTTATTAATGATTAGTAATGAGAAAGTGAGGACTACAAGAGTATTGGAAAATACTTTTTCCACTCTGAATGTAAAGCAGATTGTGTGACCATTGGCCAAAAATGACCACGAAGGGACTCGAACCCTCAATCTTCTGATCCAAAGTCAGACGCCTTATCCATTAGGCCACGCGGTCATCCGTCCACCTGAGATGATTTTTATCATGTAGGTGGTATGCATGGATGGAGAACATATTATTGAAAGGTATTCAGGTTTACATCCCATAGTGTTCTTTCAGCTCTTTTCGCTGGAAGCACTTTTTTGGAATCTATATATTGAGAATTTTATGAGTACGATATGCTTTTGTTTTCCCTTTTCCATACAAACCTCTTTCCTCATGAGTTTAAAGCTCATTTGTATGCTCTACATAGCTCTGGATGTTTCCAGACGTGGAGTGAAACTGTTTTGAAAGTAGTACAAATTGCTCCTTCCTGCATATGCTAATTTTTCACACTCACATAGGTTGTATAAGTTTTATGAATCCTGGCTTGACCTATTCAAGTAGCTGAAAGCCTGTCACCACCTCTAGAAACAAGATTCACACCAATCCAATTCATATCATTTTTTCCAAAGTAATATGTTCTGGCCGGTCGAAAATGCATTTCACAAAAATAGGCATTTAAAAATCTACTTTGCAGTTTCAGAACACTAACATGACTGTGAAGTGTACACAAGTAAAATGGGACAGTTTCAAAGTACCTAATCTCTCATAAACTTCCGAGAGGAAGCATGTAATAAATCTACCTAATTTTCTGGAAAAGAAAGAGGGAGGATTTTTGTTATCACCTCAGATGGGACTCGAACCCACAATCCTTGGCTTAGGAGGCCAGTGCTTTATCCATTAGGCCACTGAGGCACACATGCATAGCTCTTTTCTAGAGGCATTATTTAAATGTATTCTATGGTTAGACACCGGTGTGTGCACACAGGGCATTTCTCACTTCTCTCTATAAGTAAACTTCCCATTTTCATCCTCTTCCATCCCCGACTTTAACGCTCTCTTCTATGCTATAATGGAAACTTTGCAATTTTAGCAAGTGGAGAGAAATTGGAGAACCACTTTGGACTCCACACTTCTTCTTCACTTACTTCTTTTCTCAATATACTGGGCTTAGAAAATGGTATCAAGCCATCCTTATCATCAGTAGGACAAGGAAAGAGGCACTAAGTCTCCTAACCAAGTTCAACCACACTCTGCAACTTAACCATTGCACTACAAATTAGGCAATGGGGGCATGAGCAAAGGCAGCCAATGTGCCGATCCTTTATACATTTTGTGTAGTACTTTTCTTACTCGGAGGCAAAATCAGCACTTTAACTGCCCAAATCATACAGATTTTACACATGTAGCACTCTATGCACACATAGGCACACACCTTGCAGTTCTTCTACACACACTTAAGCTAAAAACCCATTCTGTCACGTCAAAATTCTGCAGACCTATTACATATTCAGTGCGTCGGCATAGAAGCACTTTTTAATGCCACTAAAATGCACAAGTAGTTAGACTGAAGATGCAACCTGAATGAGTTTACAGTATGTACTCCACTTTATTAATGATTAGTAATGAGAAAGTGAGGACTACAAGAGTATTGGAAAAGACTTTTTCCACTCTGAATGTAAAGCAGATTGTGTGACCATTGGCCAAAAACGACCACGAAGGGACTCGAACCCTCAACCTTCTGATCCAAAGTCAGACGCCTTATCCATTAGGCCACGCAGTCATCCGTTCACCTGAGATGATTTTTATCATGTAGGTGGTATGCATGGATGGAGAACATATTATTGAAAGGTATTCAGGTTTACATCCCATAGTGTTCTTTCAGCTCTTTTCGCTGGAAGCACTTTTTTGGAATCTATATATTGAGTATTTTATGAGTACGATATGCTTTTGTTTTCCTTTTTGCATACAAACCTCTTTCCTCATGAGTTTAAAGCTCATTTGTATTCTCTACATAGCTCTGGAAGTTTTCAGACGTGGAGTGAAACTGTTTTGAAAGCAGGACAAATTGCTCCTTCCTGCATATGCTAATTTTTCACACTCACATAGGTTGTATAAGTTTTATGAATCCTGGCTTGACCTATTCAAGTAGCTGAAAGCCTGTCACCACCTCTAGAAACAAGATTCACACCAATCCAATTCAAATCATTTTTTCCAAAGGAATATGTTCTGGCCGGTCGAAAATGCATCTCACAAAAATAGGTATTTAAAAATATACTTTGCAGTTTCAGAACACTAACATGACTGTGAAGTGTACACAAGTAAAATGGGACCGTTTCAAAGTAACTAATCCCTCATAAACTTCTGAGAGGAAGCATGTAATAAATCTACCTAATTTTCTGGAAAAGATATAGGGAGGATTTTTGTTATCACCTCAGATGGGACTCGAACCCACAATCCCTGGCTTAGGAGGCCAGTGCCTTATCCATTAGGCCACTGAGGCACACATGCATATCTCTTTTCTAGAGACATTATTTAAATGTATTCTATGGTCAGACACCGGTGTGTGCACACAGGGCATTTCTCACTTCTCTCTATAAGTAAACTTCCCATTTTCATCCTCTTCCATCCCCGACTTTAACGCTCTCTTCTATGCTATAATGGAAACTTTGCAATTTTAGCAAGTGGAGAGAAATTGGAGAACCACTTTCGACTCCACACTTCTTCTTCACTTACTTCTTTTCTCAATATACTGGGCTTAGAAAATGGTATCAAGCCAACCTTATCATCAGTAGGACAAGGAAAGAGGCACTAAGTCTCCTAACCAAGTTCAACCACACTCTGCAACTTAACCATTGCACTACAAATTAGGCAATGGGGGCATGAGCAAAGGCAGCCAATGTGCCGATCCTTTATACATTTTGTTTAGTACTTTTCTTACTCTGAGGCAAAATCAGCACTTTAACTGCCCAAATCATACAGATTTTACACATGTAGCACTCTATGCACACATAGGCACACACCTTGCAGTTCTTCTACACACACTTAAGCTAAAAACCCATTCTGTCACGTCAAAATTCTGCAAACCTATTACATATTCAGTGCGTCGGCATAGAAGCACTTTTTAATGCCACTAAAATGCACAAGTAGTTAGACTGAAGATGCAACCTGAATGAGTTTACAGTATGTACTCCACTTTATTAATGATTAGTAATGAGAAAGTGAGGACTACAAGAGTATTGGAAAAGACTTTTTCCACTCTGAATGTGAAGCAGATTGTGTGACCATTGGCCAAAAACGACCACGAAGGGACTCGAACCCTCAATCTTATGATCCGAAGTCAGACGCCTTATCCATTAGGCCACGCGGTCATCCGTTCACCTGAGATGATTTTTATCATGTAGGTGGTATGCATGGATGGAGAACATATTATTGAAAGGTATTCAGGTTTACATCCCATAGTGTTCTTTCAGCTCTTTTCGCTGGAAGCACTTTTTTGGAATCTATATATTGAGTATTTTATGAGTACGATATGCTTTTGTTTTCCTTTTTGCATACAAACCTCTTTCCTCATGAGTTTAAAGCTCATTTGTAATCTCTACATAGCTCTGGAAGTTTCCAGACGTGGAGTGAAACTGTTTTGAAAGCAGGACAAATTGCTCCTTCCTGCATATGCTAATTTTTCACACTCACATAGGTTGTATAAGTTTTATGAATCCTGGCTTGACCTATTCAAGTAGCTGAAAGCCTGTCACCACCTCTAGAAACAAGATTCACACCAATCCAATTCAAATCATTTTTTCCAAAGGAATATGTTCTGGCCGGTCGAAAATGCATCTCACAAAAATAGGCATTTAAAAATATACTTTGCAGTTTCAGAACACTAACATGACTGTGAAGTGTACACAAGTAAAATGGGACCGTTTCAAAGTAACTAATCCCTCATAAACTTCTGAGAGGAAGAATGTAATAAAGCTACCTAATTTTCTGGAAATGATAGAGGGAGGATTTTTGTTATCACCTCAGATAGGACTGGAACCCACAATCCCTGGCTTAGGAGGCCAGTGCCTTTTCCATTAGGCCACTGAGGCACACATGCATAGCTCTTTTCTAGAGACATTATTTAAATGTATTCTATGGTCAGACACCGGTGTGTGCACACAGGGCATTTCTCACTTCTCTCTATAAGTAAACTTCCCATTTTCATCCTCTTCCATCCCCGACTTTAACGCTCTCTTCTATGCTATAATGGAGACTTTGCAATTTTAGCAAGTGGAGAGAAATTGGAGAACCACTTTCGACTCCACACTTCTTCTTCACTTACTTCTTTTCTCAATATACTGGGCTTGGAAAATGGTATCAAGCCATCCTTATCATCAGCAGGACACGGAAAGAGGCACCAAGTCTCCTAACCAAGTTCAACCACACTCTGCAACTTAACCATTGCACTACAAATTAGGCAACGGGGGCATCAGCAAAGGCAGCCAATGTGCCGATCCTTTATACATTTTTTGTAGTACTTTTCTTACTCGGAGGCAAAATCAGCACTTTAACTGCCCAAATCATACAGACTTTACACATGTAGCACTCTATGCACACATAGGCACACACCTTGCAGTTCTTCTACACACACTTAAGCTAAAAACCCATTCTGTCACGTCAAAATTCTGCAAACCTATTACATATTCAGTGCGTCAGCATAGAAGCACTTTTTAATGCCACTAAAATGCACAAGTAGTTAGACTGAAGATGCAACCTGAATGAGTTTACAGTATTTACTCCACTTTATTAATGATTAGTAATGAGAAAGTGAGGACTACAAGAGTATTGGAAAAGACTTTTTCCACTCTGAATGTAAAGCAGATTGTGTGACCATTGGCCAAAAATGACCACGAAGGGACTCGAACCCTCAATCTTCTAATCCAAAGTCAGACGCCTTATCCATTAGGCCACGCGGTCATCCGCTCACCTGAGACGATTTTTATCATGTAGGTGGTATGCATGGATGGAGAACATATTATTGAAAGGTATTCAGGTTTACATCCCATAGTGTTCTTTCAGCTCTTTTCGCTGGAAGCACTTTTTTGGAATCTATATATTGAGTATTTTATGAGTACGATATGCTTTTGTTTTCCTTTTTGCATACAAACCTCTTTCCTCATGAGTTTAAAGCTCATTTGTATTCTCTACATAGCTCTGGAAGTTTCCAGACGTGGAGTGAAACTGTTTTGAAAGTAGGACAAATTGCTACTTCCTGCATATGCTAATTTTTCACACTCACATAGGTTGTATACGTTTTATGAATCCTGGCTTGACCTATTCAAGTAGCTGAAAGCCTGTCACCACCTCTAGAAACAAGATTCACACCAATCCAATTCAAATCATTTTTTCCAAAGGAATATGTTCTGGCCGGTCGAAAATGCATCTCACAAAAATAGGCATTTAAAAATATACTTTGCAGTTTCAGAACACTAACATGACTGTGAAGTGTACACAAGTAAAATGGGACCGTTTCAAAGTAACTAATCCCTCATAAACTTCTGAGAGGAAGCATGTAATAAATCTACCTAATTTTCTGGAAAAGATAGAGGGAGGATTTTTATCACCTCAGATGGGACTCGAACCCACAATCCTTGGCTTAGGAGAGCAGTGCCTTATCCATTAGGCCACTGAGGCACACATGCATAGCTTTTTTCTAGAGGCATTATTTAAATGTATTCTATGGTCAGACACAGGTGTGTGCACACAGGGCATTTCTCACTTCTCTCTATAAGTAAACTTCCCATTTTCATCCTCTTCCATCCCCGACTTTAACGCTCTCTTCTATGCTATAATGGAGACTTTGCAATTTTAGCAAGTGGAGAGAAATTGGAGAACCACTTTCGACTCCACACTTCTTCTTCACTTACTTCTTTTCTCAATATACTGGGCTTAGAAAATGGTATCAAGCCATCCTTATCATCAGCAGGACACGGAAAGAGGCACCAAGTCTCCTAACCAAGTTCAACCACACTCTGCAACTTAACCATTGCACTACAAATTAGGCAATGGGGGCATCAGCAAAGGCAGCCAATGTGCCGATCCTTTATACATTTTGTGTAGTACTTTTCTTACTCGGAGGCAAAATCAGCACTTTAACTGCCCAAATCATACAGATTTTACACATGTACCACTCTATGCACACATAGGCACACACCTTGCAGTTCTTCTACACACACTTAAGCTAAAAACCCATTCTGTCATGTCAAAATTCTGCAAACCTATTACATATTCAGTGCGTCGGCATAGAAGCACTTTTTAATGCCACTAAAATGCACAAGTAGTTAGACTGAAGATGCAACCTGAATGAGTTTACAGTATGTACTCCACTTTATTAATGATTAGTAATGAGAAAGTGAGGACTACAAGAGTATTGGAAAAGACTTTTTCCACTCAGAATGTAAAGCAGATTGTGTGACCATTGGCCAAAAACAACCACGAAGGGACTCGAACCCTCAATCTTCTGATCCGAAGTCAGACGCCTTATCCATTAGGCCACGCGGTCATCCATTCACCTAAGATGATTTTTATCATGTAGGTGGTATGCATGGATGGAGAACATATTATTGAAAGGTATTCAGGTTTACATTCCATAGTGTTCTTTCAGCTCTTTTCGCTGGAAGCACTTTTTTGGAATATATATATTGAGAATTTTATGAGTACGATATGCTTTTGTTTTCCTTTTTGCATGCAAACCTCTTTCCTCATGAGTTTAAAGCTCATCTGTATGCTCTACATAGCTCTGGACGTTTCCAGACGTGGAGTGAATCTGTTTTGAAAGCAGTACAAATTGCTCCTTCCTGCATATGCAAATTTTTCACACTCACATAGGTTGTATAAGTTTTATGAATCCTGGCTTGACCTATTCAAGTAGCTGAAAGCCTGTCACCACCTCTAGAAACAAGATTCACACCAATCCAATTCAAATCATTTTTTCCAAAGGAATATGTTCTGGCCGGTTGAAAATGCATCTCGCAAAAATAGGCATTTAAGAAAATACTTTGAAGTTTCAGAACACTAACATGACTGTGAAGTGTACACAAGTAAAATGGGACCGTTTCAAAGTACCTAATCCCTCATAAACTTCTGAGAGGAAGCATGTAATAAATCTACCTAATTTTCAGGAAAAGAAAGAGGGAGGATTTTTGTTATCACCTCAGATGGGACTCGAACCCACATTCCCTGGCTTAGGAGGCCAGTGCCTTATCCTTTAGGCCACTGAGGCACACATGCATAGCTCTTTTCTAGAGACATTATTCAAATGTATTCTATGGTCAGACACCGGTGTGTGCACACAGGGCATTTCTCACTTCTCTCTATAAATAAACTTCCCATTTTCATCCTCTTCCATCCCCGACTTTAACGCTCTCTTCTATGCTATAATGGAGACTTTGCAATTTTAGCAAGTGGAGAGAAATTGGAGAACCACTTTCGACTCCACACTTCTTCTTCACTTACTTCTTTTCTCAATATACTGGGTTTAGAAAATGGTATCAAGCCATCCTTATCATCAGCAGAACACGGAAAGAGGCACAAAGTCTCCTAACCAAGTTCAACCACACTCTGCAACTTAACCATTGCACTACAAATTAGGCAACTGGGACATCATCAAAGGCAGCCAATGTGCCGATCCTTTATACATTTTTTGTAGTACTTTTCTTACTCGGGGGCAAATTCAGCACTTTAACTGCCCAAATCATACAGACTTTACACATGTAGCACTCTATGCACACATAGGCACACACCTTGCAGTTCTTCTACACACACTTAAGCTAAAAACCCATTCTGTCACGTCAAAATTCTGCAAACCTATTACATATTCAGTGCGTCGGCATAGAAGCACTTTTTAATGCCACTAAAATGCACAAGTAGTTAGACTGAAGATGCAACCTGAATGAGTTTACAGTATGCACTCCACTTTATTAATGATTAGTAATGAGAAAGTGAGGACTACAAAAGTATTGGAAAATACTTTTTCCACTCTGAATGTAAAGCAGATTGTGTGACCATTGGCAAAACACGACCACGAAGGGACTCGAACCCTCAATCTTCTGATCCAAAGTCAGACGCCTTATCCATTAGGCCACGCGGTCATCCGTTCACCTGAGATGATTTTTATCATGTAGGTGGTATGCATGGATGGAGAACATATTATTGAAAGGTATTCAGGTTTACATCCCATGGTGTTCTTTCAGCTCTTTTCGCTGGAAGCACTTTTTTGGAATCTATATATTGAGTATTTTATGAGTACGATATGCTTTTGTTTTCCTTTTTCCATACAAACATCTTTCCTCATGAGTTTAAAGCTCATTTGTATTCTCTACATAGCTCTGGAAGTTTCCAGACGTGGAGTGAAACTGTTTTGAAAGTAGGACAAATTGCTCCTTCCTGCATATGCTAATTTTTCACACTCACATAGGTTGTATAAGTTTTATGAATCCTGGCTTGACCTATTCAAGTAGGTGAAAGCCTGTCACCACCTCTAGAAACAAGATTCACACCAATCCAATTCAAATCATTTTTTCCAAAGGAATATGTTCTGGCCGGTCGAAAATGCATCTCACAAAAATAGGCATTTAAAAATCGACTTTGCAGTTTCAGAACACTAACATGACTGTGAAGTGTACACAAGTAAAATGGGACAGTTTCAAAGTACCTAATCCCTCATAAACTTCCGAGAGGAAGCATGTAATAAATCTACCTAATTTTCTGGAAAAGATAGAGGGAGAATTTTTGTTATCACCTCAGATGGGAGTCGAACCCACAATCCCTGGCTTAGGAGGCCAGTGCCTTATCCATTAGGCCACTGAGGCACACATGCATAGCTCTTTTCTAGAGGCATTATTTAAATGTATTCTATGGTCAGACACCGGTGTGTGCACACAGGGCATTTCTCACTTCTCTCTATAAGTAAACTTCCCATTTTCATCCTCTTCCATCCCCGACTTTAACGCTCTCTTCTATGCTATAATGGAGACTTTGCAATTTTAGCAAGTGGAGAGAAATTGGAGAACCACTTTCGACTCCACACTTCTTCTTCACTTACTTCTTTCCTCAATATACTGGGCTTAGAAAATGGTATCAAGCCATCCTTATCATCAGTAGGACACGGAAAGAGGCACTAAGTCTCCTAACCAAGTTCAACCACACTCTGCAACTTAACCATTGCACTACAAATTAGGCAACGGGGGCATCAGCAAAGGCAGCCAATGTGCCGATCCTTTATACATTTTTTGTATTACTTTTCTTACTCGGAGGCAAAATCAGCACTTTAACTGCCCAAATCATACAGATTTTACACATGTACCACTCTATGCACACAGAGGCACACACCTTGCAGTTCTTCTACACACACTTAAGCTAAAAACACATTCTGTCACGTCAAAATTCTGCAAACCTATTACATATTCAGTGCGTCGGCATAGAAGCACTTTTTAATGCCACTAAAATGCACAAGTAGTTAGACTGAAGATGCAACCTGAATGAGTTTACAGTATGTACTCCACTTTATTAATGATTAGTAATGAGAAAGTGAGGACTACAAGAGTATTGGAAAAGACTTTTTCCACTCTGAATGTAAAGCAGATTGTGTGACCATTGGCCAAAAACGACCACGAAGGGACTCGAACCCTCAATCTTCTGATCCGAAGTCAGACGCCTTATCCATTAGGCCACGCTGTTATCCGTCCACCTGAGATGATTTTTATCATGTAGGTGGTATGCATGGATGGAGAACATATTATTGAAAGGTATTCAGGTTTACATCCCATAGTGTTCTTTCAGCTCTTTTCGCTGGAAGCACTTTTTTGGAATCTATATATTGAGAATTTTATGAGTACGATATGCTTTTGTTTTCCTTTTTCCATACAAACCTCTTTCCTCATGAGTTTAAAGCTCATTTGTATGCTCTACATTGCTCTGGACGTTTCCAGACGTGGAGTGAAACTGTTTTGAAAGTAGTACAAATTGCTCCTTCCTGCATATGCTAATTTTTCACACTCACATAGGTTGTATAAGTTTTATGAATCCTGGCTTGACCTATTCAAGTAGCTGAAAGCCTGTCACCACCTCTAGAAACAAGATTCACACCAATCCAATTCATATCATTTTTTCCAAAGGAATATGTTCTGGCCGGTCGAAAATGCATCTCACAAAAATAGGCATTTAAAAATCTACTTTGCAGTTTCAGAACACTAACATGACTGTGAAGTGTACACAAGTAAAACGGGACAGTTTCAAAGTACCTAATCCCTCATAAACTTCTGAGAGGAAGTATGTAATAAATCTACCTAATTTTCTGGAAAAGAAAGAGGGAGGATTTTTGTTATCACCTCAGATGGGACTTGAACTCACAATCCCTGGCTTAGGAGGCCAGTGCCTTATCCATTAGGCCACTGAGGCGCATTTGCATAGCACTTTTCTAGAGGCATTATTTAAATGTATTCTATGGTCAGACACCGGTGTGTGCACACAGGGCATTTCTCACTTCTCTCTATAAGTAAACTTCCCATTTTCATCCTCTTCCATCCCCGACTTTAACGCTCTCTTCTATGCTATAATGGAGACTTTGCAATTTTAGCAAGTGGAGAGAAATTGGAGAACCACTTTCGACTCCACACTTCTTCTTCACTTACTTCTTTTCTCAATATACTGGGCTTAGAAAATGGTATCAAGCCATCCTTATCATCAGTAGGACACGGAAAGAGGCACTAAGTCTCCTAACCAAGTTCAATCACACTCTGCAACTTAACCATTGCACTACAAATTAGGCAACGGGGGCATCAGCAAAGGCAGCCAATGTGCCGATCCTTTATACATTTTGTGTAGTACTTTTCGTACTCGGAGGCAAAATCAGCACTTTAACTGCCCAAATCATACAGATTTTACACATGTACCACTCTATGCACACATAGGCACACACCTTGCAGTTCTTCTGCACACACTTAAGCTAAAAACCCATTCTGTCACGTCAAAATTCTGCAAACCTATTACATATTCAGTCCGTCGGCATAGAAGCACTTTTTAATGCCACTAAAATGCACAAGTAGTTAGACTGAAGATGCAACCTGAATGAGTTTACAGTATGTACTCCACTTTATTAATGATTAGTAATGAGAAAGTGAGGACTACAAGAGTATTGGAAAATACTTTTTCCACTCTGAATGTAAAGCAGATTGTGTGACCATTGGCCAAAAACGACCACTAAGGGACTCGAACCCTCAATCTTCTGATCCGAAGTCAGACGCCTTATCCATTAGGCCACGCGGTCATCCGTTCACCTGAGATGATTTTTATCATGTAGTTGGTATGCATGGATGGAGAACATATTATTGAAAGGTATTCAGGTTTACATCCCATAGTGTTCTTTCAGCTCTTTTCGCTGGAAGCACTTTTTTGGAATCTATATATTGAGAATTTTATGAGTACGATATGCTTTTGTTTTCCTTTTTGCATACAAACCTCTTTCCTCATGAGTTTAAAGCTCATTTGTATGCTCTACATAGCTCTGGACGTTTCCAGACGTGGAGTGAAACTGTGTTGAAAGTAGTAGAAATTGCTCCTTCTTGCATATGCTAATTTTTCACACTCACATAGGTTGTATAAGTTTTATGAATCCTGGCTTGACCTATTCAAGTAGCTGAAAGCCTGTCACCACCTCTCGAAACAAGATTCACACCAATCCAATTCATATAATTTTTTCCAAAGGAATATGTTCTGGCCGGTCGAAAATGCATCTCACAAAAATAGGCATTTAAAAATCTACTTTGCAGTTTCAGAACACTAACATAACTGTGAAGTGTACACAAGTAAAATGGGACCGTTTCAAAGTACCTAATCCGTCATAAACTTCTGAGAGGAAGCATGTAATAAATCTACCTAATTTTCTGGAAAAGAAAGAGGGAGGATTTTTGTTATCACCTCCGATGGGCCTTGAACCCACAATCCCTGGCTTAGGAGGCCAGTGCCTTATCCATTAGGCCACTGAGGCACAAATGCATAGCTCTTTTCTAGAGGCATTATTTAAATGTATTCTATGGTCAGACACCGGTGTGTGCACACAGGGCATTTCTCACTTCTCTCTATAAGTAAACTTCCCATTTTCATCCTCTTCCATCCCCGACTTTAACGCTCTCTTCTATGCTATAATGGAGACTTTGCAATTTTAGCAAGTGGAGAGAAATTGGAGAACCACTTTCGACTCCACACTTCTTCTTCACTTACTTCTTTTCTCAACATACTGGGCTTAGAAAATGGTATCAAGCCATCCTTATCATCAGTAGGACACGGAAAGAGGCACTAAGTCTCCTAACCAAGTTCAACCACACTCTGCAACTTAACCATTGCACTACAAATTAGGCAACGGGGGCATCAGCAAAGGCAGCCAATGTGCCGATCCTTTATACATTTTGTGTAGTACTTTTCGTACTCGGAGGCAAAATCAGCACTTTAACTGCCCAAATCATACAGATTTTACACATGTACCACTCTATGCACACATAGGCACACACCTTGCAGTTCTTCTGCACACACTTAAGCTAAAAACCCATTCTGTCACGTCAAAATTCTGCAAACCTATTACATATTCAGTCCGTCGGCATAGAAGCACTTTTTAATGCCACTAAAATGCACAAGTAGTTAGACTGAAGATGCAACCTGAATGAGTTTACAGTATGTACTCCACTTTATTAATGATTAGTAATGAGAAAGTGAGGACTACAAGAGTATTGGAAAATACTTTTTCCACTCTGAATGTAAAGCAGATTGTGTGACCATTGGCCAAAAACGACCACTAAGGGACTCGAACCCTCAATCTTCTGATCCGAAGTCAGACGCCTTATCCATTAGGCCACGCGGTCATCCGTTCACCTGAGATGATTTTTATCATGTAGGTGGTATGCATGGATGGAGAACATATTATTGAAAGGTATTCAGGTTTACATCCCATAGTGTTCTTTCAGCTCTTTTCGCTGGAAGCACTTTTTTGGAATCTATATATTGAGAATTTTATGAGTACGATATGCTTTTGTTTTCCTTTTTGCATACAAACCTCTTTCCTCATGAGTTTAAAGCTCATTTGTATGCTCTACATAGCTCTGGACGTTTCCAGACGTGGAGTGAAACTGTGTTGAAAGTAGTAGAAATTGCTCCTTCCTGCATATGCTAATTTTTCACACTCACATAGGTTGTATAAGTTTTATGAATCCTGGCTTGACCTATTCAAGTAGCTGAAAGCCTGTCACCACCTCTCGAAACAAGATTCACACCAATCCAATTCATATAATTTTTTCCAAAGGAATATGTTCTGGCCGGTCGAAAATGCATCTCACAAAAATAGGCATTTAAAAATCTACTTTGCAGTTTCAGAACACTAACATAACTGTGAAGTGTACACAAGTAAAATGGGACCGTTTCAAAGTACCTAATCCCTCATAAACTTCTGAGAGGAAGCATGTAATAAATCTACCTAATTTTCTGGAAAAGAAAGAGGGAGGATTTTTGTTATCACCTCCGATGGGCCTTGAACCCACAATCCCTGGCTTAGGAGGCCAGTGCCTTATCCATTAGGCCACTGAGGCACAAATGCATAGCTCTTTTCTAGAGGCATTATTTAAATGTATTCTATGGTCAGACACCGGTGTGTGCACACAGGGCATTTCTCACTTCTCTCTATAAGTAAACTTCCCATTTTCATCCTCTTCCATCCCCGACTTTAACGCTCTCTTCTATGCTATAATGGAGACTTTGCAATTTTAGCAAGTGGAGAGAAATTGGAGAACCACTTTCGACTCCACACTTCTTCTTCACTTACTTCTTTTCTCAACATACTGGGCTTAGAAAATGGTATCAAGCCATCCTTATCATCAGTAGGACACGGAAAGAGGCACTAAGTCTCCTAACCAAGTTCAACCACACTCTGCAACTTAACCATTGCACTACAAATTAGGCAACGGGGGCATCAGCAAAGGCAGCCAATGTGCCGATCCGTTATACATTTTGTGTAGTACTTTTCTTACTCGGAGGCAAAATCAGCACTTTAACTGCCCAAATCATACAGATTTTACACATGTAGCACTCTATGCACACATAGGCACACACCTTGCAGTTCTTCTACACACATTTAAGCTAAAAACCCATTCTGTCACGTCAAAATTCTGCAAACCTATTACATATTCAGTGCGTCGGCATAGAAGCAC
The DNA here is from genome assembly GCF_964204655.1 of Triturus cristatus. Lineage (NCBI taxonomy): Eukaryota > Metazoa > Chordata > Amphibia > Caudata > Salamandridae > Triturus > Triturus cristatus. The sequence goes on from NC_140585.1 coordinate 134,843,918, forward strand.
TTTTTAATGCCACTAAAATGCACAAGTAGTTAGACTGAAGATGCAACCTGAATGAGTTTACAGTATGTAGTCCACTTTATTAATGATTAGTAATGAGAAAGTGAGGACTACAAGAGTATTGGAAAAGACTTTTTCCACTCTGAATGTAACGCAGATTGTGTGACCATTGGCCAAAAACGACCACGAAGGGACTCGAACCCTCAATCTTCTGATCCGAAGTCAGACGCCTTATCCATTAGGCCACGCTGTTATCCGTCCACCTGAGATGATTTTTATCATGTAGGTGGTATGCATGGATGGAGAACATATTATTGAAAGGTATTCAGGTTTACATCTCATAGTGTTCTTTCAGCTCTTTTCGCTGGAAGCACTTTTTTGGAATCTATATATTGAGAATTTTATGAGTACGATATGCTTTTGTTTTCCTTTTTGCATACAAACCTCTTTCCTCATGAGTTTAAAGCTCATTTGTATGCTCTACATAGCTCTGGACGTTTCCAGACGCGGAGTGAAACTGTTTTGAAAGTAGTACAAATTGCTCCTTCCTGCATATGCTAATTTTTCACACTCACATAGGTTGTATAAGTTTTATGAATCCTGGCTTGACCTATTCAAGTAGCTGAAAGCCTGTCACCACCTCTAGAAACAAGATTCACACCAATCCAATTCATCTCATTTTTTCCAAAGGAATATGTTCTGGCCGGTCGAAAATGCATCTCACAAAAATAGGCATTTAAAAATCTACTTTGCAGTTTCAGAACACTAACATGACTGTGAAGTGTACACAAGTAAAACGGGACAGTTTCAAAGTACCTAATCCCTCATAAACTTCTGAGCAGAAGCATGTAATGAATCTACCTAATTTCCTGGAGAAGAAAGAGGGAGGATTTTTGTTATCACCTCAGATGGGACTCAAACCCACAATCCCTGGCTTAGGAGGAAAGTGCCTTATCCATTAGGCCACTGAGGCACGCATGCATAGCTCTTTTCTAGAGGCATTATTTAAATGTATTCTATGGTCAGACACCGGTGTGTGCACACAGGGCATTTCTCACTTCTCTCTATAAGTAAACTTCCCATTTTCATCCTCTTCCATCCCCGACTTTAACGCTCTCTTCTATGCTATAATGGAGACTTTGCAATTTTAGCAAGTGGAGAGAAATTGGAGAACCACTTTCGACTCCACACTTCTTCTTCACTTACTTCTTTTCTCAATATACTGGGCTTAGAAAATGGTATCAAGCCATCCTTATCATCAGTAGGACACGGAAAGAGGCACTAAGTCTCCTAACCAAGTTCAACCACACTCTGCAACTTAACCATTGCACTACAAATTAGGCAACGGGGGCATCAGCAAAGGCAGCCAATGTGCCGATCCTTTATACATTTTGTGTAGTACTTTTCTTATTCGGAGGCAAAATCAGCACTTTAACTGCCCAAATCATACAGATTTTACATATGTACCACTCTATGCACACATAGGCACACACCTTGCAGTTCTTCTACAGACATTTAAGCTAAAAACCCATTCTGTCACGTCAAAATTCTGCAAACCTATTATATATTCAGTGCGTCGGCATAGAAGCACTTTTTAATGCCACTAAAATGCACAAGTAGTTAGACTGAAGATGCAACCTGAATGAGTTTACAGTATGTACTCCACTTTATTAATGATTAGTAATGAGAAAGTGAGGACTACAAGAGTATTGGAAAAGACTTTTTCCACTCTGAATGTAAAGCAGATTGTGTGACCATTGGCCAAAAACTACCATGAAGGGACTCAAACCCTCAATCTCCTGATACGAAGTCAGACGCCTTATCCATTAGGCCACGCGGTCATCCGTTCACCTAAGATGATTTTTATCATGTAGGTGGTATGCATGGATGGAGAACATATTATTGAAAGGTATTCAGGTTTACATCCCATAGTGTTCTTTCAGCTCTTTTCGCTGGAAGCACTTTTTTGGAATCTATATATTGAGAATTTTATGAGTACGATATGCTTTTGTTTTCCTTTTTGCATACAAACCTCTTTCCTCATGAGTTTAAAGCTCATTTGTATGCTCTACATAGCTCTGGACGTTTCCAGACATGGAGTGAAACTGTTTTGAAAGTAGTCCAAATTGCTCCTTCCTGCATATGCTAATTTTTCACACTCACATAGGTTGTATAAGTTTTATGAATCCTGGCTTGACCTATTCAAGTAGCTGAAAGCCTGTCACCACCTCTAGAAACAAGATTCACACCAATCCAATTCAAATCATTTTTTCCAAAAGAATATGTTCTGGCCGGTCGAAAATGCATCTCACAAAAATAGGCATTTAAAAATCTACTTTGCAGTTTCAGAACACTAACATGACTGTGAAGTGTACACAAGTAAAATGGGACAGTTTCAAAGTACCTAATCCCTCATGAACTTCCGAGAGTAAGCATGTAATAAATCTACCTAATTTTCTGGAAAAGAAAGAGGGAGGATTTTTGTTATCACCTCAGATGGGACTTGAACTCACAATCCCCGGATTAGGAGGCCAGTGCCTTATCCATTAGGCCACTGAGGTACACATGCAAAGCTCTTTTCTAGAGGCATTATTTAAATGTATTCTATGGTCAGACACCGGTGTGTGCACACAGGGCATTTCTCACTTCTCTCTATAAGTAAACTTCCCATTTTCATCCTCTTCCATCCCCGACTTTAACGCTCTCTTCTATGCTATAATGGAGACTTTGCAATTTTAGCAAGTGGAGAGAAATTGGAGAACCACTTTCGACTCCACACTTCTTCTTCACTTACTACTTTTCTCAATATACTGGGCTTAGAAAATGGTATCAAGCCATCCTTATCATCAGCAGGACACGGAAAGAGGCACCAAGTCTCCTAACCAAGTTCAACCACACTCTGCAACTTAACCATTGCACTACAAATTAGGCAACGGGGGCATCAGCAAAGGCAGCCAATGTGCCGATCCTTTATACATTTTGTGTAGTACTTTTCTTACTCGCAGGCAAAATCAGCACTTTAACTGCCCAAATCATACAGATTTTACACATGTACCACTCTATGCACACATAGGCACACACCTTGCAGTTCTTCTACACACACTTAAGCTAAAAACCCATTCTGTCACGTCAAAATTCTGCAAACCTATTACATATTCAGTGCGTCGGCATAGAAGCACTTTTTAATGCCACTAAAATGCACAAGTAGTTAGACTGAAGATGCAACCTGAATGAGTTTACAGTATGTACTCCACTTTATTAATGATTAGTAATGAGAAAGTGAGGACTACAAGAGTATTGGAAAAGACTTTTTCCACTCTGAATGTAAAGCAGATTGTGTGACCATTGGCCAAAAACGACCTTGAAGGGACTTCAACCCTCAATCGTCTGATCCGAAGTCAGACGCCTTATCCATTAGGCCACGCGGTCATCCGTTCACCTGAGATGATTTTTATCATGTAGGTGGTATGCATGGATGGAGAACATATTATTGAAAGGTATTCAGGTTTACATCCCATAGTGTTCTTTCAGCTCTTTTCGCTGGAAGCACTTTTTTGGAATCTATATATTGAGAATTTTATGAGTACGATATTCTGTTGTTTTCCTTTTTGCATACAAACCTCTTTCCTCATGAGTTTAAAGCTCATTTGTATGCTCTACATAGCTCTGGACGTTTCCAGACGTGGAGTGAAACTGTTTTGAAAGTAGTACAAATTGCTCCTTCCTGCATATGCTAATTTTTCACACTCACATAGTTTGTATAAGTTTTATGAATCCTGGCTTGACCTATTCAAGTAGCTGAAAGCCTGTCACCACCTCTAGAAACAAGATTCACACTAATCCAATTCAAATCATTTTTTCCCTAAGAATATGTTCTGGCCGGTCGAAAATGCATCTCACAAATATAGGCATTTAAAAATCGACTTTGCAGTTTCAGAACACTAACATGACTGTGAAGTGTACACAAGTAAAATGGGACAGTTTCAAAGTACCTAATCCCTCATAAACTTCCGAGAGGAAGCATGTTATAAATCTACCTAATTTTCTGGAAAAGAAAGAGGGAGAATTTTTGTTATCACCTCAGATGGGAGTCGAACCCACAATCCCTGGCTTAGGAGGCCAGTGCCTTATCCATTAGGCCACTGAGGCACACATGCATAGCTCTTTTCTAGAGGCATTATTTAAATGTATTCTATGGTCAGACACCGGTGTGTGCACACAGGGCATTTCTCACTTCTCTCTATAAGTAAACTTCCCATTTTCATCCTCTTCCATCCCCGACTTTAACGCTCTCTTCTATGCTATAATGGAGACTTTGCAATTTTAGCAAGTGGAGAGAAATTGGAGAACCACTTTCGACTCCACACTTCTTCTTCACTTACTTCTTTTCTCAATATAGTGGGCTTAGAAAATGGTATCAAGCCATCCTTATCATCAGTAGGACACGGAAAGAGGCACTAAGTCTCCTAACCAAGTTCAACCACACTCTGCAACTTAACCATTGCACTACAAATTAGGCAACGGGGGCATCAGCAAAGGCAGCCAATGTGCCGATCCTTTATACATTTTTTGTATTACTTTTCTTACTCGGAGGCAAAATCAGCACTTTAACTGCCCAAATCATACAGATTTTACACATGTACCACTCTATGCACACAGAGGCACACACCTTGCAGTTCTTCTACACACACTTAAGCTAAAAATACATTCTGTCACGTCAAAATTCTGCAAACCTATTACATATTCAGTGCGTCGGCATAGAAGCACTTTTTAATGCCACTAAAATGCACAAGTAGTTAGACTGAAGATGCAACCTGAATGAGTTTACAGTATGTACTCCACTTTATTAATGATTAGTAATGAGAAAGTGAGGACTACAAGAGTATTGGAAAAGACTTTTTCCACTCTGAATGTAAAGCAGATTGTGTGACCATTGGCCAAAAACGACCACGAAGGGACTCGAACCCTCAATCTTCTGATCCGAAGTCAGACGCCTTATCCATTAGGCCACGCTGTTATCCGTCCACCTGAGATGATTTTTATCATGTAGGTGGTATGCATGGATGGAGAACATATTATTGAAAGGTATTCAGGTTTACATCCCATAGTGTTCTTTCAGCTCTTTTCGCTGGAAGCACTTTTTTGGAATCTATATATTGAGAATTTTATGAGTACGATATGCTTTTGTTTTCCTTTTTCCATACAAACCTCTTTCCTCATGAGTTTAAAGCTCATTTGTATGCTCTACATTGCTCTGGACGTTTCCAGACGTGGAGTGAAACTGTTTTGAAAGTAGTACAAATTGCTCCTTCCTGCATATGCTAATTTTTCACACTCACATAGGTTGTATAAGTTTTATGAATCCTGGCTTGACCTATTCAAGTAGCTGAAAGCCTGTCACCACCTCTAGAAACAAGATTCACACCAATCCAATTCATATCATTTTTTCCAAAGGAATATGTTCTGGCCGTTCGAAAATGCATCTCACAAAAATAGGCATTTAAAAATCTACTTTGCAGTTTCAGAACACTAACATGACTGTGAAGTGTACACAAGTAAAACGGGACAGTTTCAAAGTACCTAATCCCTCATAAACTTCTGAGAGGAAGCATGTAATAAATCTACCTAATTTTCTGGAAAAGAAAGAGGGAGGATTTTTGTTATCACCTCAGATGGGACTCAAACCAACAATCCCTGGCTTAGGAGGCAAGTGCCTTATCCATTAGGCCACTGAGGCACGCAAGCATTGCTCTTTTCTAGAGGCATTATTTAAATGTATTCTATGGTCAGACACCGGTGTGTGCACACAGGGCATTTCTCACTTCTCTCTATAAGTAAACTTCCCATTTTCATCCTCTTCCATCCCCGACTTTAACGCTCTCTTCTATGCTATAATGGAGACTTTGCAATTTTAGCAAGTGGAGAGAAATTGGAGAACCACTTTCGACTCCACACTTCTTCTTCACTTACTTCTTTTCTCAATATACTGGGCTTAGAAAATGGTATCAAGCCATCCTTATCATCAGTAGGACATGGAAAGAGGCACTAAGTCTCCTAACCAAGTTCAACCACACACTGCAACTTAACCATTGCACTACAAATTAGGCAATGGGGGCATCAGCAAAGGCAGCCAATGTGCCGATCCTTTATACATTTTGTGTAGTACTTTTCTTACTTGGAGGCAAAATCAGCACTTTAACTGCCCAAATCATACAGATTTTACACATGTACCACTCTATACACACATAGGCACACACCTTGCAGTTCTTCTACACACACTTAAGCTAAAAACCCATTCTGTCACGTCAAAATTCTGCAAATCTATTACATATTCAGTGCGTCGGCATAGAAGCACTTTTTAATGCCACTAAAATGCACAAGTAGTTAGACTGAAGATGCAACCTGAATGAGTTTACAGTATGTACTCCACTTTATTAATGATTAGTAATGAGAAAGTGAGGACTACAAGAGTATTGGAAATTACTTTTTCCACTCTGAATGTAAAGCAGATTGTGTGACCATTGGCCAAAAACGGCCACGAAGGGACTCGAACTCTCAATCTTCTGATCCGAAGTCAGACGCCTTATCCATTAGGCCACGCGGTCATCCGTTCACCTGAGATGATTTTTATCATGTAGGTGGTATGCATGGATGGAGAACATATTATTGAAAGGTATTCAGGTTTACATCCCATAGTGTTCTTTCAGCTCTTTTCGCTGGAAGCACTTTTTTGGAATCTATATATTGAGTATTTTATGAGTACGATATGCTTTTGTTTTCCTTTTTGCATACAAACCTCTTTCCTCATGAGTTTAAAGCTCATTTGTATTCTCTACATAGCTCTGGACGTTTCCAGACGTGGAGTGAAACTGTTTTGAAAGTAGTACAAATTGCTCCTTCCTGCATATGCTAATTTTTCACACTCACATAGGTTGTATAAGTTTTATGAATCCTGGCTTGACCTATTCAAGTAGCTGAAAGCCTGTCACCACCTCTAGAAACAAGATTCACACCAATCCAATTCATATAATTTTTTCCAAAGGAATATGTTCTGGCCGGTCGAAAATGCATCTCACAAAAATAGGCATTTAAAAATCTACTTTGCAGTTTCAGAACACTAACATGACTGTGAAGTGTACACAAGTAAATCGGGACAGTTTCAAAGTACCTAATCCCTCATAAACTTCTGAGAGGAAGCATGTAATAAATCTACCTAATTTTCTGGAAAAGAAAGAGGGAGGATTTTTGTTATCACCTCAGATGGGACTTGAACTCACAATCCCTGGCTTAGGAGGCCAGTGCCTTATCCATTAGGCCACTGAGGCGCACTTGCATAGCACTTTTCTAGAGGCATTATTTAAATGTATTCTATGGTCAGACACCGGTGTGTGCACACAGGGCATTTCTCACTTCTCTCTATAAGTAAACTTCCCATTTTCATCCTCTTCCATCCCCGACTTTAACGCTCTCTTCTATGCTATAATGGAGACTTTGCAATTTTAGCAAGTGGAGAGAAATTGGAGAACCACTTTCGACTCCACACTTCTTCTTCACTTACTTCTTTTCTCAACATACTGGGCTTAGAAAATGGTATCAAGCCATCCTTATCATCAGTAGGACACGGAAAGAGGCACTAAGTCTCCTAACCAAGTTCAACCACACTCTGCAACTTAACCATTGCACTACAAATTAGGCAACGGGGGCATCAGCAAAGGCAGCCAATGTGCCGATCCTTTATACATTTTGTGTAGTACTTTTCTTACTCGGAGGCAAAATCAGCCCTTTAACTGCCCAAATCATACAGATTTTACACATGTAGCACTCTATGCACACATAGGCACACACCTTGCAGTTCTTCTACACACATTTAAGCTAAAAACCCATTCTGTCACGTCAAAATTCTGCAAACCTATTACATATTCAGTGCGTCGGCATAGAAGCACTTTTTAATGCCACTAAAATGCACAAGTAGTTAGACTGAAGATGCAACCTGAATGAGTTTACAGTATGTAGTCCACTTTATTAATGATTAGTAATGAGAAAGTGAGGACTACAAGAGTATTGGAAAAGACTTTTTCCACTCTGAATGTAACGCAGATTGTGTGACCATTGGCCAAAAACGACCACGAAGGGACTCGAACCCTCAAACTTCTGATCCGAAGTCAGACGCCTTATCCATTAGGCCACGCTGTTATCCGTCCACCTGAGATGATTTTTATCATGTAGGTGGTATGCATGGATGGAGAACATATTATTGAAAGGTATTCAGGTTTACATCTCATAGTGTTCTTTCAGCTCTTTTCGCTGGAAGCACTTTTTTGGAATCTATATATTGAGAATTTTATGAGTACGATATGCTTTTGTTTTCCTTTTTGCATACAAACCTCTTTCCTCATGAGTTTAAAGCTCATTTGTATGCTCTACATAGCTCTGGACGTTTCCAGACGCGGAGTGAAACTGTTTTGAAAGTAGTACAAATTGCTCCTTCCTGCATATGCTAATTTTTCACACTCACATAGGTTGTATAAGTTTTATGAATCCTGGCTTGACCTATTCAAGTAGCTGAAAGCCTGTCACCACCTCTAGAAACAAGATTCACACCAATCCAATTCATCTCATTTTTTCCAAAGGAATATGTTCTGGCCGGTCGAAAATGCATCTCACAAAAATAGGCATTTAAAAATCTACTTTGCAGTTTCAGAACACTAACATGACTGTGAAGTGTACACAAGTAAAATGGGACAGTTTCAAAGTACCTAATCCCTCATGAACTTCCGAGAGTAAGCATGTAATAAATCTACCTAATTTTCTGGAAAAGAAAGAGGGAGGATTTTTGTTATCACCTCAGATGGGACTTGAACTCACAATCCCTGGATTAGGAGGCCAGTGCCTTATCCATTGGGCCACTGAGGTACACATGCAAAGCTCTTTTCTAGAGGCATTATTTAAATGTATTCTATGGTCAGACACCGGTGTGTGCACACAGGGCATTTCTCACTTCTCTCTATAAGTAAACTTCCCATTTTCATCCTCTTCCATTCCCGACTTTAACGCTCTCTTCTATGCTATAATGGAGACTTTGCAATTTTAGCAAGTGGAGAGAAATTGGAGAACCACTTTCGACTCCACACTTCTTCTTCACTTACTTCTTTTCTCAATATACTGGGCTTAGAAAATGGTATCAAGCCATCCTTATCATCAGCAGGACACGGAAAGAGGCACCAAGTCTCCTAACCGAGTTCAACCACACTCTGCAACTTAACCATTGCACTACAAATTAGGCAACGGGGGCATCAGCAAAGGCAGCCAATGTGCCGATCCTTTATACATTTTGTGTAGTACTTTTCTTACTCGCAGGCAAAATCAGCACTTTAACTGCCCAAATCATACAGATTTTACACATGTACCACTCTATGCACACATAGGCACACACCTTGCAGTTCTTCTACACACACTTAAGCTAAAAACCCATTCTGTCACGTCAAAATTCTGCAAACCTATTACATATTCAGTGCGTCGGCATAGAAGCACTTTTTAATGCCACTAAAATGCACAAGTAGTTAGACTGAAGATGCAACCTGAATGAGTTTACAGTATGTACTCCACTTTATTAATGATTAGTAATGAGAAAGTGAGGACTACAAGAGTATTGGAAAATACTTTTTCCACTCTGAATGTAAAGCAGATTGTGTGACCATTGGCCAAAAACGACCTTGAAGGGACTTCAACCCTCAATCTTCTGATCCGAAGTCAGACGCCTTATCCATTAGGCCACGCGGTCATCCGTTCACCTGAGATGATTTTTATCATGTAGGTGGTATGCATGGATGGAGAACATATTATTGAAAGGTATTCAGGTTTACATCCCATAGTGTTCTTTCAGCTCTTTTCGCTGGAAGCACTTTTTTGGAATCTATATATTGAGAATTTTATGAGTACGATATTCTGTTGTTTTCCTTTTTGCATACAAACCTCTTTCCTCATGAGTTTAAAGCTCATTTGTATGCTCTACATAGCTCTGGAGGTTTCCAGACGTGGAGTGAAACTGTTTTGAAAGTAGTACAAATTGCTCCTTCCTGCATATGCTAATTTTTCACACTCACATAGTTTGTATAAGTTTTATGAATCCTGGCTTGACCTATTCAAGTAGCTGAAAGCCTGTCACCACCTCTAGAAACAAGATTCACACTAATCCAATTCAAATCATTTTTTCCAAAAGAATATGTTCTGGCCGGTCGAAAATGCATCTCACAAATATAGGCATTTAAAAATCGACTTTGCAGTTTCAGAACACTAACATGACTGTGAAGTGTACACAAGTAAAACGGGACAGTTTCAAAGTACCTAATCCCTCATAAACTTCCGAGAGGAAGCATGTAATAAATCTACCTAATTTTCTGGAAAAGAAAGAGGGATAATATTTGTTATCACCTCAGATGGGAGTCGAACCCACAATCCCTGGCTTAGGAGGCCAGTGCCTTATCCATTAGGCCACTGAGGCACACATGCATAGCTCTTTTCTAGAGGCATTATTTAAATGTATTCTATGGTCAGACACCGGTGTGTGCACACAGGGCATTTCTCACTTCTCTCTATAAGTAAACTTCCCATTTTCATCCTCTTCCATCCCCGACTTTAACGCTCTCTTCTATGCTATAATGGAGACTTTGCAATTTTAGCAAGTGGAGAGAAATTGGAGAACCACTTTCGACTCCACACTTCTTCTTCACTTACTTCTTTTCTCAATATAGTGGGCTTAGAAAATGGTATCAAGCCATCCTTATCATCAGTAGGACACGGAAAGAGGCACTAAGTCTCCTAACCAAGTTCAACCACACTCTGCAACTTAACCATTGCACTACAATTTAGGCAACGGGGGCATCAGCAAAGGCAGCCAATGTGCCGATCCTTTATACATTTTTTGTATTACTTTTCTTACTCGGAGGCAAAATCAGCACTTTAACTGTCCAAATCATACAGATTTTACACATGTACCACTCTATGCACACAGAGGCACACACCTTGCAGTTCTTCTACACACACTTAAGCTAAAAACACATTCTGTCACGTCAAAATTCTGCAAACCTATTACATATTCAGTGCGTCGGCATAGAAGCACTTTTTAATGCCACTAAAATGCACAAGTAGTTAGACTGAAGATGCAACCTGAATGAGTTTACAGTATGTACTCCACTTTATTAATGATTAGTAATGAGAAAGTGAGGACTACAAGAGTATTGGAAAATACTTTTTCCACTCTGAATGTAAAGCAGATTGTGTGACCATTGGCCAAAAACGACCACAAAGGGACTCGAACCCTCAATCTTCTGATCCGAAGTCAGACGCCTTATCCATTAGGCCACGCTGTTATCCGTCCACCTGAGATGATTTTTATCATGTAGGTGGTATGCATGGATGGAGAACATATTATTGAAAGGTATTCAGGTTTACATCCCATAGTGTTCTTTCAGCTCTTTTCGCTGGAAGCACTTTTTTGGAATCTATATATTGAGAATTTTATGAGTACGATATGCTTTTGTTTTCCTTTTTCCATACAAACCTCTTTCCTCATGAGTTTAAAGCTCATTTGTATGCTCTACATTGCTCTGGACGTTTCCAGACGTGGAGTGAAACTGTTTTGAAAGTAGTACAAATTGCTCCTTCCTGCATATGCTAATTTTTCACACTCACATAGGTTGTATAAGTTTTATGAATCCTGGCTTGACCTATTCAAGTAGCTGAAAGCCTGTCACCACCTCTAGAAACAAGATTCACACCAATCCAATTCA
>NC_140585.1:134860703-134883203 GCF_964204655.1 Triturus cristatus
TGGGAGTCGAACCCACAATCCCTGGCTTAGGAGGCCAGTGCCTTATCCATTAGGCCACTGAGGCACACATGCATAGCTCTTTTCTAGAGGCATTATTTAAATGTATTCTATGGTCAGACACCGGTGTGTGCACACAGGGCATTTCTCACTTCTCTCTATAAGTAAACTTCCCATTTTCATCCTCTTCCATCCCCGACTTTAACGCTCTCTTCTATGCTATAATGGAGACTTTGCAATTTTAGCAAGTGGAGAGAAATTGGAGAACCACTTTCGACTCCACACTTCTTCTTCACTTACTTCTTTTCTCAATATAGTGGGCTTAGAAAATGGTATCAAGCCATCCTTATCATCAGTAGGACACGGAAAGAGGCACTAAGTCTCCTAACCAAGTTCAACCACACTCTGCAACTTAACCATTGCACTACAATTTAGGCAACGGGGGCATCAGCAAAGGCAGCCAATGTGCCGATCCTTTATACATTTTTTGTATTACTTTTCTTACTCGGAGGCAAAATCAGCACTTTAACTGCCCAAATCATACAGATTTTACACATGTACCACTCTATGCACACAGAGGCACACACCTTGCAGTTCTTCTACACACACTTAAGCTAAAAACACATTCTGTCACGTCAAAATTCTGCAAACCTATTACATATTCAGTGCGTCGGCATAGAAGCACTTTTTAATGCCACTAAAATGCACAAGTAGTTAGACTGAAGATGCAACCTGAATGAGTTTACAGTATGTACTCCACTTTATTAATGATTAGTAATGAGAAAGTGAGGACTACAAGAGTATTGGAAAAGACTTTTTCCACTCTGAATGTAAAGCAGATTGTGTGACCATTGGCCAAAAACGACCACGAAGGGACTCGAACCCTCAATCTTCTGATCCAAAGTCAGACGCCTTATCCATTAGGCCACACTGTTATCCGTCCACCTGAGATGATTTTTATCATGTAGGTGGTATGCATGGATGGAGAACATATTATTGAAAGGTATTCAGGTTTACATCCCATAGTGTTCTTTCAGCTCTTTTCGCTGGAAGCACTTTTTTGGAATCTATATATTGAGAATTTTATGAGTACGATATGCTTTTGTTTTCCTTTTTCCATACAAACCTCTTTCCTCATGAGTTTAAAGCTCATTTGTATGCTCTACATTGCTCTGGACGTTTCCAGACGTGGAGTGAAACTGTTTTGAAAGTAGTACAAATTGCTCCTTCCTGCATATGCTAATTTTTCACACTCACATAGGTTGTATAAGTTTTATGAATCCTGGCTTGACCTATTCAAGTAGCTGAAAGCCTGTCACCACCTCTAGAAACAAGATTCACACCAATCCAATTCATATCATTTTTTCCAAAGGAATATGTTCTGGCCGGTCGAAAATGCATCTCACAAAAATAGGCATTTAAAAATCTACTTTGCAGTTTCAGAACACTAACATGACTGTGAAGTGTACACAAGTAAAACGGGACAGTTTCAAAGTACCTAATCCCTCATAAACTTCTGAGAGGAAGCATGTAATAAATCTACCTAATTTTCTGGAAAAGAAAGAGGGAGGATTTTTGTTATCACCTCAGATGGGACTCAAACCCACAATCCCTGGCTTAGGAGGCAAGTGCCTTATCCATTAGGCCACTGAGGCACGCAAGCATTGCTCTTTTCTAGAGGCATTATTTAAATGTATTCTATGGTCAGACACCGGTGTGTGCACACAGGGCATTTCTCACTTCTCTCTATAAGTAAACTTCCCATTTTCATCCTCTTCCATCCCCGACTTTAACGCTCTCTTCTATGCTATAATGGAGACTTTGCAATTTTAGCAAGTGGAGAGAAATTGGAGAACCACTTTCGACTCCACACTTCTTCTTCACTTACTTCTTTTCTCAATATACTGGGCTTAGAAAATGGTATCAAGCCATCCTTATCATCAGTAGGACACGGAAAGAGGCACTAAGTCTCCTAACCAAGTTCAACCACACTCTGCAACTTAACCATTGCACTACAAATTAGGCAATGGGGGCATCAGCAAAGGCAGCCAATGTGCCGATCCTTTATACATTTTGTGTAGTACTTTTCTTACTCGGAGGCAAAATCAGCACTTTAACTGCCCAAATCATACAGATTTTACACATGTACCACTCTATACACACATAGGCACACACCTTGCAGTTCTTCTACACACACTTAAGCTAAAAACCCATTCTGTCACGTCAAAATTCTGCAAACCTATTACATATTCAGTGCGTCGGCATAGAAGCACTTTTTAATGCCACTAAAATGCACAAGTAGTTAGACTGAAGATGCAACCTGAATGAGTTTACAGTATGCACTCCACTTTATTAATGATTAGTAATGAGAAAGTGAGGACTACAAGAGTATTGGAAAAGACTTTTTCCACTCTGAATGTAAAGCAGATTGTGTGACCATTGGCCAAAAACGGCCATGAAGGGACTCGAACCCTCAATCTTCTGATCCGAAGTCAGACGCCTTATCCATTAGGCCACGCGGTCATCCGTTCACCTGAGATGATTTTTATCATGTAGGTGGTATGCATTGATGGAGAACATATTATTGAAAGGTATTCAGGTTTACATCCCATAGTGTTCTTTCAGCTCTTTTCGCTGGAAGCACTTTTTTGGAATCTATATATTGAGAATTTTATGAGTACGATATGCTTTTGTTTTCCTTTTTCCATACAAACCTCTTTCCTCATGAGTTTAAAGCTCATTTGTATGCTCTACATAGCTCTGGACGTTTCCAGACGTGGAGTGAAACTGTTTTGAAAGTAGTACAAATTGCTCCTTCCTGCATATGCTAATTTTTCACACTCACATAGGTTGTATAAGTTTTATGAATCCTGGCTTGACCTATTCAAGTAGCTGAAAGCCTGTCACCACCTCTAGAAACAAGATTCACACCAATCCAATTCAAATCATTTTTTCCCAAAGAATATGTTCTGGCCGGTCGAAAATGCATCTCACAAAAATAGGCATTTAAAAATCTACTTTGCAGTTTCAGAACACTAACATGACTGTGAAGTGTACACAAGTAAAATGGGACAGTTTCAAAGTACCTAATCCTTCATAAACTTCCGAGAGGAAGCATGTAATAAATCTACCTAATTTTCTGGAAAAGAAAGAGGGAGGATTTTTGTTCTCACCTCAGATGGGACTCGAACCCACAATCCCTGGCTTAGGAGGCCAGTGCCTTATCCATTAGGCCACTGAGGCACACATGCATAGCTCTTTTATAGAGGCATTATTTAAATGTATTCTATGGTCAGACACCGGTGTGTGCACACAGGGCATTTCTCACTTCTCTCTATAAGTAAACTTCCCATTTTCATCCTCTTCCATCCCCGACTTTAACGCTCTCTTCTATGCTATAATGGAGACTTTGCAATTTTAGCAAGTGGAGAGAAATTGGAGAACCACTTTCGACTCCACACTTCTTCTTCACTTACTTCTTTTCTCAATATACTGGGCTTAGAAAATGGTATCAAGCCATCCTTATCATCAGTAGGACACGGAAAGAGGCACCAAGTCTCCTAACCAAGTTCAACCACACTCTGCAACTTAACCATTGCACTACAAATTAGGCAACGGGGGCATCAGCAAAGGTAGCCAATGTGCCGATCCTTTATATATTTTGTGTAGTACTTTTCTTACTCGGAGGCAAAATCAGCACTTTAACTGCCCAAATCATACAGATTTTACACATGTAGCACTCTATGCACACATAGGCACACACCTTGCAGTTCTTCTACACACACTTAAGCTAAAAACCCATTCTGTCACGTCAAAATTCTGCAAACCTATTACATATTCAGTGCGTCGGCATAGAAGCAGTTTTTAATGCCACTAAAATGCACAAGTAGTTAGACTGAAGATGCAACCTGAATGAGTTTACAGTATGTACTCCACTTTATTAATGATTAGTAATGAGAAAGTGAGGACTACAAGAGTATTGGAAAAGACTTTTTCCACTCTGAATGTAAAGCAGATTGTGTGAACATTGGCCAAAAACGACCACGAAGGGACTCAAACCCTCAATCTTCTGATCCGAAGTCAGACGCCTTACCCATTAGGCCACGCGGTCATCCGTTCACCTGAGATGATTTTTATCATGTAGGTGGTATGCATGGATGGAGAACATATTATTGAAAGGTATTCAGGTTTACATCCCATAGTGTTCTTTCAGCTCTTTTCGCTGGAAGCACTTTTTTGGAATCTATATATTGAGTATTTTATGAGTACGATATGCTTTTGTTTTCCTTTTTGCATACAAACCTCTTTCCTCATGAGTTTAAAGCTCATTTGTATTCTCTACATAGCTCTGGAAGTTTCCAGACGTGGAGTGAAACTGTTTTGAAAGTAGGACAAATTGCTCCTTCCTGCATATGCTAATTTTTCACACTCACATAGGTTGTATACTTTTTATGAATCCTGGCTTGACCTATTCAAGTAGCTGAAAGCCTGTCACCACCTCTAGAAACAAGATTCACACCAATCCAATTCAAATCATTTTTTCCAAAGGAATATGTTCTGGCCGGTCGAAAATGCATCTCACAAAAATAGGCATTTAAAAATATACTTTGCAGTTTCAAAACACTAACATGTCTGTGAAGTGTACACAAGTAAAATGGGACCGTTTCAAAGTAACTAATCCCTCATAAACTTCTGAGAGGAAGCATGTAATAAATCTACCTAATTTTCTGGAAAAGATAGAGGGAGGATTTTTGTTATCACCTCAGATGGGACTCGATCCCACAATCCCTGGCTTAGGAGGCCAGTGCCTTATCCATTAGGCCACTGAGGCACACATGCATAGCTCTTTTCTAGAGACATTATTTAAATGTATTCTATGGTCAGACACCGGTGTGTGCACACAGGGCATTTCTCACTTCTCTCTATAAGTAAACTTCCCATTTTCATCCTCTTCCATCCCCGACTTTAACGCTCTCTTCTATGCTATAATGGAGACTTTGCAATTTTAGCAAGTGGAGAGAAATTGGAGAACCACTTTCGACTCCACACTTCTTCTTCACTTACTTCTTTTCTCAATATACTGGGCTTAGAAAATGGTATCAAGCCATCCTTATCATCAACAGGACACGGAAAGAGGCACCAAGTCTCCTAACCAAGTTCAACCACACTCTGCAACTTAACCATTGCACTACAAATTAGGCAACGGGGGCATCAGCAAAGGCAGCCAATGTGCCGATCCTTTATACATTTTTTGTATTACTTTTCTTACTCGGAGGCAAAATCAGCACTTTAACTGCCCAAATCATACAGATTTTACACATGTACCACTCTATGCACACAGAGGCACACACCTTGCAGTTCTTCTACACACACTTAAGCTAAAAACACATTCTGTCACGTCAAAATTCTGCAAACCTATTACATATTCAGTGCGTCGGCATAGAAGCAGTTTTTAATGCCACTAAAATGCACAAGTAGTTAGACTGAAGATGCAACCTGAATGAGTTTACAGTATGTACTCCACTTTATTAATGATTAGTAATGAGAAAGTGAGGACTACAAGAGTATTGGAAAAGACTTTTTCCACTCTGAATGTAAAGCAGATTGTGTGAACATTGGCCAAAAACGACCACGAAGGGACTCAAACCCTCAATCTTCTGATCCGAAGTCAGACGCCTTACCCATTAGGCCACGCGGTCATCCGTTCACCTGAGATGATTTTTATCATGTAGGTGGTATGCATGGATGGAGAACATATTATTGAAAGGTATTCAGGTTTACATCCCATAGTGTTCTTTCAGCTCTTTTCGCTGGAAGCACTTTTTTGGAATCTATATATTGAGTATTTTATGAGTACGATATGCTTTTGTTTTCCTTTTTGCATACAAACCTCTTTCCTCATGAGTTTAAAGCTCATTTGTATTCTCTACATAGCTCTGGAAGTTTCCAGACGTGGAGTGAAACTGTTTTGAAAGTAGGACAAATTGCTCCTTCCTGCATATGCTAATTTTTCACACTCACATAGGTTGTATACTTTTTATGAATCCTGGCTTGACCTATTCAAGTAGCTGAAAGCCTGTCACCACCTCTAGAAACAAGATTCACACCAATCCAATTCAAATCATTTTTTCCAAAGGAATATGTTCTGGCCGGTCGAAAATGCATCTCACAAAAATAGGCATTTAAAAATATACTTTGCAGTTTCAAAACACTAACATGTCTGTGAAGTGTACACAAGTAAAATGGGACCGTTTCAAAGTAACTAATCCCTCATAAACTTCTGAGAGGAAGCATGTAATAAATCTACCTAATTTTCTGGAAAAGATAGAGGGAGGATTTTTGTTATCACCTCAGATGGGACTCGATCCCACAATCCCTGGCTTAGGAGGCCAGTGCCTTATCCATTAGACCACTGAGGCACACATGCATAGCTCTTTTCTAGAGACATTATTTAAATGTATTCTATGGTCAGACACCGGTGTGTGCACACAGGGCATTTCTCACTTCTCTCTATAAGTAAACTTCCCATTTTCATCCTCTTCCATCCCCGACTTTAACGCTCTCTTCTATGCTATAATGGAGACTTTGCAATTTTAGCAAGTGGAGAGAAATTGGAGAACCACTTTCGACTCCACACTTCTTCTTCACTTACTTCTTTTCTCAATATACTGGGCTTAGAAAATGGAATCAAGCCATCCTTATCATCAGCAGGACACGGAAAGAGGCACCAAGTCTCCTAACCAAGTTCAACCACACTCTGCAACTTAACCATTGCACTACAAATTAGGCAACGGGGGCATCAGCAAAGGCAGCCAATGTGCCGATCCTTTATACATTTTTTGTATTACTTTTCTTACTCGGAGGCAAAATCAGCACTTTAACTGCCCAAATCATACAGATTTTACACATGTACCACTCTATGCACACAGAGGCACACACCTTGCAGTTCTTCTACACACACTTAAGCTAAAAACACATTCTGTCACGTCAAAATTCTGCAAACCTATTACATATTCAGTGCGTCGGCATAGAAGCACTTTTTAATGCCACTAAAATGCACAAGTAGTTAGACTGAAGATGCAACCTGAATGAGTTTACAGTATGTACTCCACTTTATTAATGATTAGTAATGAGAAAGTGAGGACTACAAGAGTATTGGAAAATACTTTTTCCACTCTGAATGTAAAGCAGATTGTGTGACCATTGGCCAAAAACAACCACGATGGGACTTGAACCCTCAATCTTCTGATCCGAAGTCAGAAGCCTTATCCATTAGGCCACGCGGTCATCCGTTCACATGAGATGATTTTTATCATGTAGGTGGTATGCATGGATGGAGAACATATTATTGAAAGGTATTCAGGTTTACATCCCATAGTGTTCTTTCAGCTCTTTTCGCTGGAAGCACTTTTTTGGAATCTATATATTGAGAATTTTATGAGTACGATATGCTTTTGTTTTCCTTTTTGCATACAAACCTCTTTCCTCATGAGTTTAAAGCTCATTTGTATGCTCTACATAGCTCTGGACGTTTCCAGACGTGGAGTGAAACTGTTTTGAAAGTAGTACAAATTGCTCCTTCCTGCATATGCAAATTTTTCACACTCACATAGGTTGTATAAGTTTTATGAATCCTGGCTTGACCTATTCAAGTAGCTGAAAGCCTGTCACCACCTCTAGAAACAAGATTCACACCAATCCAATTCAAATCATTTTTTCCAAAAGAATATGTTCTGGCCAGTCGAAAATGCATCTCACAAAAATAGGCATTTAACAATCTACTTTGCAGTTTCAGAACACTAACATGACTGTGAAGTGTACACAAGTAAAATGGGACAGTTTCAAAGTACCTAATCCCTCATAAACTTCCGAGAGGAAGCATGTAATAAATCTACCTAATTTTCTGGAAAAGAAAGAGGGAGGATTTTTGTTATCACCTCAGATGGGACTCGAACCCACAATCCCTGGCTTAGGAGGCCAGTGCCTTATCCATTAGGCCACTGAGGCACACATGCATATCTCTTTTCTAGAGGCATTATTTAAATGTATTCTATGGTCAGACACCGGTGTGTGCACACAGGGCATTTCTCACTTCTCTCTATAAGTAAACTTCCCATTTTCATCCTCTTCCATCCCCGACTTTAACGCTCTCTTCTATGCTATAATGGAGACTTTGCAATTTTAGCAAGTGGAGAGAAATTGGAGAACCACTTTCGACTCCACACTTCTTCTTCACTTACTTCTTTTCTCAATATACTGGGCTTAGAAAATGGTATCAAGCCATCCTTATCATCAGTAGGACACGGAAAGAGGCACTAAGTCTCCTAACCAAGTTCAACCACACTCTGCAACTTAACCATTGCACTACAAATTAGGCAACGGGGGCATCAGCAAAGGCAGCCAATGTGCCGATCCTTTATACATTTTGTGTAGTACTTTTCTTACTCGGAGCCAAAATCAGCAGTTTAACTGCCCAAATCATACAGATTTTACACATGTAGCACTCTATGCACACATAGGCACACACCTTGCAGTTCTTCTACACACACTTAAGCTAAAAACCCATTCTGTCACGTCAAAATTCTGCAAACCTATTACATATTCAGTGCGTCGGCATAGAAGCACTTTTTAATGCCACTAAAATGCACAAGTAGTTAGACTGAAGATGCAACCTGAATGAGTTTACAGTATGTACTCCATTTTATTAATGATTAGTAATGAGAAAGTGAGGACTACAAGAGTATTGGAAAAGACTTTTTCCACTCTGAATGTAAAGCAGATTGTGTGACCATTGGCCAAAAACAACCACGAAGGGACTCGAACCCTCAATCTTCTGATCCGAAGTCAGATGCCTTATCCATTAGGCCACGCGGTCATCCGTCCACCTGAGATGATTTTTATCATGTAGGTGGTATGCATGGATGGAGAACATATTATTGAAAGGTATTCAGGTTTACATCCCATAGTGTTCTTTCAGCTCTTTTCGCTGGAAGCACTTTTTTGGAATCTATATATTGAGAATTTTATGAGTACGATATGCTTTTGTTTTCCTTTTTCCATACAAACCTCTTTCCTCATGAGTTTAAAGCTCATTTGTATTCTCTACATAGCTCTGGAAGTTTCCAGACGTGGAGTTAAACTGTTTTGAAAGTAGGACAAATTGCTCCTTCCTGCATATGCTAATTTTTCACACTCACATAGGTTGTATACATTTTATGTATCCTGGCTTGACCTATTCAAGTAGCTGAAAGCCTGTCACCACCTCTAGAAACAAGATTCACACCAATCCAATTCAAATCATTTTTTCCAAAGGAATATGTTCTGGCCGGTCGAAAATGCATCTCACAAAAATAGGCATTTAAAAATCTACTTTGCAGTTTCAGAACACTAACATGACTGTGAAGTGTACACAAGTAAAATGGGACCGTTTCAAAGTACCTAATCCCTCATAAACTTCTGAGAGGAAGCATGTAATAAATCTACCTAATTTTCTGGAAAAGAAAGAGAGAGGATTTTTGTTATCACCTCAGATGGGACTTGAACCCACAATCCCTGGCTTAGGAAGCCAGTGCCTTATCCATTAGGCCACTGAGGCACACATGCATAGGTCTTTTCTAGAGGCATTATTTAAATGTATTCTATGGTCAGACATCGGTGTGTGCACACAGGGCATTTCTCACTTCTCTCTATAAGTAAACTTCCCATTTTCATCCTCTTCCATCCCCGACTTTAACGCTCTCTTCTATGCTATAATGGAGACTTTGCAATTTTAGCAAGTGGAGAGAAATTGGAGAACCACTTTCGACTCCACACTTCTTCTTCACTTACTTCTTTTCTCAATATACTGGGCTTAGAAAATGGTATCAAGCCATCCTAATCATCGGTAGGACACGGAAAGAGGCACTAAGTCTCCTAACCAAGTTCAACCACACTCTGCAACTTAACCATTGCACTACAAATTAGGCAACGGGGGCATCAGCAAAGGCAGCCAATGTGCCGATCCTTTATACATTTTGTGTAGTACTTTTCTTACTCGGAGGCAAAATCAGCACTTTAACTGCCCAAATCATACAGATGTTACACATGTAGCACTCTATGCACACATAGGCACACACCTTGCAGTTCTTCTACACACACTTAAGCTAAAAACCCATTCTGTCACGTCAAAATTCTGCAAACCTATTACATATTCAGTGCGTCGGCATAGAAGCACTTTTTAATGCCACTAAAATGCACAAGTAGTTAGACTGAAGATGCAACCTGAATGAGTTTACAGTATGTACTCCACTTTATTAATGATTAGTAATGAGAAAGTGAGGACTACACGAGTATTGGAAAATACTTTTTCCACTCTGAATGTAAAGCAGATTGTGTGACCATTGGCCAAAAACGACCACGAAGGGACTCGAACCCTCAATCTTCTGATCCGAAGTCAGACGCCTTATCCATTAGGCCACGCGATCATCCGTCCACCTGAGATGATTTTTATCATGTAGGTGGTATGCATACATGGAGAACATATTATTGAAAGGTATTCAGGTTTACATCCCATAGTGTTCTTTCAGCTCTTTTCGCTGGAAGCACTTTTTTGGAATCTATATATTGAGAATTTTATGAGTACGATATGCTTTTGTTTTCCTTTTTCCATACAAACCTCTTTCCTCATGAGTTTAAAGCTCATTTGTATTCTCTACATAGCTCTGGAAGTTTCCAGACGTGGAGTGAAACTGTTTTGAAAGTAGGACAAATTGCTCCTTCCTGCATATGCTAATTTTTCACACTCACATAGGTTGTATACATTTTATGTATCCTGGCTTGACCTATTCAAGTAGCTGAAAGCCTGTCACCACCTCTAGAAACAAGATTCACACCAATCCAATTCAAATCATTTTTTCCAAAGGAATATGTTCTGGATGGTCGAAAATGCATCTCACAAAAATAGGCATTTAAAAATATACTTTGCAGTTTCAGAACCCTAACATGACTGTGAAGTGTACACAAGTAAAACAGGACAGTTTCAAAGTACCTAATCCCTCATAAACTTCTGAGAGGAAGCATGTAATAAATCTACCTAATTTTCTGGAGAAGAAAGAGGCAGGATTTTTGTTATCACCTCAGATGGGACTCGAACCCACAATCTCTGGCTTAGGAGGCCAGTGCCTTATCCATTAGGCCACTGAGGCACACATGCATAGCTCCTTTCTAGAGGCATTATTTAAATGTATGCTATGGTCAGACACCGGTGTGTGCACACAGGGCATTTCTCACTTCTCTCTATAAGTAAACTTGCCATTTTCATCCTCTTCCATCCCCGACTTTAACGCTCTCTTCTATGCTATAATGGAGACTTTGCAATTTTAGCAAGTGGAGAGAAATTGGAGAACCACTTTCGACTCCACACTTCTTCTTCACTTACTTCTTTTCTTAATATACTGGGCTTAGAAAATGGTATCAAGCCATCCTTATCATCAGTAGGACACGGAAAGAGGCACTAAGTCTCCTAACCAAGTTCAACCACACTCTGCAACTTAACCATTGCACTACAAATTAGGCAACGGGGGCATCAGCAAAGGCAGCCAATGTGCCGATCCTTTATACATTTTGTGTAGTACTTTTCTTACTCGGAGGCAAAATCAGCACTTTAACTGCCCAAATCATACAGATTTTACACATGTACCACTCTATGCACACATAGGCACACACCTTGCAGTTCTTCTACACACACTTAAGCTAAAAACCCATTCTGTCACGTCAAAATTCTGCAAACCTATTACATATTCAGTGCGTCGGCATAGAAGCACTTTTTAATGCCACTAAAATGCACAAGTAGTTAGACTGAAGATGCAACCCGAATGAGTTTACAGTATGTACTCCACTTTATTAATGATTAGTAATGAGAAAGTGAGGACTACAAGAGTATTGGAAAAGACTTTTTCCACTCTGAATGTAAAGCAGATTGTGTGACCATTGGCCAAAAACAACCACGAAGGGACTCGAACCCTCAATTCTCTGATCGGAAGTCAGACGTCTTATCCATTAGGCCACGCGGTCATCCGTCCACCTAAGATGATTTTTATCATGTAGGTGGTATGCATGGATGGAGAACATATTATTGAAAGGTATTCAGGTTTACATCCCATAGTGTTCTTTCAGCTCTTTTCGCTGGAAGCACTTTTTTGGAATCTATGCATTGAGAATTTTATGAGTACGATATGCTTTTGTTTTCCTTTTTCCATACAAACCTCTTTCCTCATGAGTTTAAAGCTCATTTGTATGCTCTACATAGCTCTGGACGTTTCCAGACGTGGAGTGAAACTGTTTTGAAAGTAGTACAAATTGCTCCTTCCTGCATATGCTAATTTTTCACACTCACATAGGTTGTATAAGTTTTATGAATCCTGGCTTGACCTATTCAAGTAGCTGAAAGCCTGTCACCACCTCTAGAAACAAGATTCACACCAATCCAATTCGTATCATTTTTTCCAAAGGAATATGTTCTGGCCGGTCGAAAATGCATCTCACAAAAATAGGCATTTAAAAATCTACTTTGCAGTTTCAGAACACTAACATGACTGTGAAGTGTACACAAGTAAAATGGGACAGTTTCAAAGTACCTAATCCCTCATAAACTTCCGAGAGGAAGCATGTAATAAATCTACCTAATTTTCTGGAAAAGAAAGAGGGAGGATTTTTGTTATCACCTCAGATGGGACTCGAACCCACAATCCCTGGCTTAGGAGGCCAGTGCCTTATCCATTAGGCCACTGAGGCACACATGCATATCTCTTTTCTAGAGGCATTATTTAAATGTATTCTATGGTCAGACACCGGTGTGTGCACACAGGGCATTTCTCACTTCTCTCTATAAGTAAACTTCCCATTTTCATCCTCTTCCATCCCCGACTTTAACGCTCTCTTCTATGCTATAATGGAGACTTTGCAATTTTAGCAAGTGGAGAGAAATTGGAGAACCACTTTCGACTCCACACTTCTTCTTCACTTACTTCTTTTCTCAATATACTGGGCTTAGAAAATGGTATCAAGCCATCCTTATCATCAGTAGGACACGGAAAGAGGCACTAAGTCTCCTAACCAAGTTCAACCACACTCTGCAACTTAACCATTGCACTACAAATTAGGCAACGGGGGCATCAGCAAAGGCAGCCAATGTGCCGATCCTTTATACATTTTGTGTAGTACTTTTCTTACTCGGAGCCAAAATCAGCAGTTTAACTGCCCAAATCATACAGATTTTACACATGTAGCACTCTATGCACACATAGGCACACACCTTGCAGTTCTTCTACACACACTTAAGCTAAAAACCCATTCTGTCACGTCAAAATTCTGCAAACCTATTACATATTCAGTGCGTCGGCATAGAAGCACTTTTTAATGCCACTAAAATGCACAAGTAGTTAGACTGAAGATGCAACCTGAATGAGTTTACAGTATGTACTCCATTTTATTAATGATTAGTAATGAGAAAGTGAGGACTACAAGAGTATTGGAAAAGACTTTTTCCACTCTGAATGTAAAGCAGATTGTGTGACCATTGGCCAAAAACAACCACGAAGGGACTCGAACCCTCAATCTTCTGATCCGAAGTCAGATGCCTTATCCATTAGGCCACGCGGTCATCCGTCCACCTGAGATGATTTTTATCATGTAGGTGGTATGCATGGATGGAGAACATATTATTGAAAGGTATTCAGGTTTACATCCCATAGTGTTCTTTCAGCTCTTTTCGCTGGAAGCACTTTTTTGGAATCTATATATTGAGAATTTTATGAGTACGATATGCTTTTGTTTTCCTTTTTCCATACAAACCTCTTTCCTCATGAGTTTAAAGCTCATTTGTATTCTCTACATAGCTCTGGAAGTTTCCAGACGTGGAGTTAAACTGTTTTGAAAGTAGGACAAATTGCTCCTTCCTGCATATGCTAATTTTTCACACTCACATAGGTTGTATACATTTTATGTATCCTGGCTTGACCTATTCAAGTAGCTGAAAGCCTGTCACCACCTCTAGAAACAAGATTCACACCAATCCAATTCAAATCATTTTTTCCAAAGGAATATGTTCTGGCCGGTCGAAAATGCATCTCACAAAAATAGGCATTTAAAAATCTACTTTGCAGTTTCAGAACACTAACATGACTGTGAAGTGTACACAAGTAAAATGGGACCGTTTCAAAGTACCTAATCCCTCATAAACTTCTGAGAGGAAGCATGTAATAAATCTACCTAATTTTCTGGAAAAGAAAGAGAGAGGATTTTTGTTATCACCTCAGATGGGACTTGAACCCACAATCCCTGGCTTAGGAAGCCAGTGCCTTATCCATTAGGCCACTGAGGCACACATGCATAGGTCTTTTCTAGAGGCATTATTTAAATGTATTCTATGGTCAGACATCGGTGTGTGCACACAGGGCATTTCTCACTTCTCTCTATAAGTAAACTTCCCATTTTCATCCTCTTCCATCCCCGACTTTAACGCTCTCTTCTATGCTATAATGGAGACTTTGCAATTTTAGCAAGTGGAGAGAAATTGGAGAACCACTTTCGACTCCACACTTCTTCTTCACTTACTTCTTTTCTCAATATACTGGGCTTAGAAAATGGTATCAAGCCATCCTAATCATCGGTAGGACACGGAAAGAGGCACTAAGTCTCCTAACCAAGTTCAACCACACTCTGCAACTTAACCATTGCACTACAAATTAGGCAACGGGGGCATCAGCAAAGGCAGCCAATGTGCCGATCCTTTATACATTTTGTGTAGTACTTTTCTTACTCGGAGGCAAAATCAGCACTTTAACTGCCCAAATCATACAGATGTTACACATGTAGCACTCTATGCACACAGAGGCACACACCTTGCAGTTCTTCTACACACACTTAAGCTAAAAACCCATTCTGTCACGTCAAAATTCTGCAAACCTATTACATATTCAGTGCGTCGGCATAGAAGCACTTTTTAATGCCACTAAAATGCACAAGTAGTTAGACTGAAGATGCAACCTGAATGAGTTTACAGTATGTACTCCACTTTATTAATGATTAGTAATGAGAAAGTGAGGACTACACGAGTATTGGAAAATACTTTTTCCACTCTGAATGTAAAGCAGATTGTGTGACCATTGGCCAAAAACGACCACGAAGGGACTCGAACCCTCAATCTTCTGATCCGAAGTCAGACGCCTTATCCATTAGGCCACGCGATCATCCGTCCACCTGAGATGATTTTTATCATGTAGGTGGTATGCATACATGGAGAACATATTATTGAAAGGTATTCAGGTTTACATCCCATAGTGTTCTTTCAGCTCTTTTCGCTGGAAGCACTTTTTTGGAATCTATATATTGAGAATTTTATGAGTACGATATGCTTTTGTTTTCCTTTTTCCATACAAACCTCTTTCCTCATGAGTTTAAAGCTCATTTGTATTCTCTACATAGCTCTGGAAGTTTCCAGACGTGGAGTGAAACTGTTTTGAAAGTAGGACAAATTGCTCCTTCCTGCATATGCTAATTTTTCACACTCACATAGGTTGTATACATTTTATGTATCCTGGCTTGACCTATTCAAGTAGCTGAAAGCCTGTCACCACCTCTAGAAACAAGATTCACACCAATCCAATTCAAATCATTTTTTCCAAAGGAATATGTTCTGGATGGTCGAAAATGCATCTCACAAAAATAGGCATTTAAAAATATACTTTGCAGTTTCAGAACCCTAACATGACTGTGAAGTGTACACAAGTAAAACAGGACAGTTTCAAAGTACCTAATCCCTCATAAACTTCTGAGAGGAAGCATGTAATAAATCTACCTAATTTTCTGGAGAAGAAAGAGGCAGGATTTTTGTTATCACCTCAGATGGGACTCGAACCCACAATCTCTGGCTTAGGAGGCCAGTGCCTTATCCATTAGGCCACTGAGGCACACATGCATAGCTCCTTTCTAGAGGCATTATTTAAATGTATGCTATGGTCAGACACCGGTGTGTGCACACAGGGCATTTCTCACTTCTCTCTATAAGTAAACTTGCCATTTTCATCCTCTTCCATCCCCGACTTTAACGCTCTCTTCTATGCTATAATGGAGACTTTGCAATTTTAGCAAGTGGAGAGAAATTGGAGAACCACTTTCGACTCCACACTTCTTCTTCACTTACTTCTTTTCTTAATATACTGGGCTTAGAAAATGGTATCAAGCCATCCTTATCATCAGTAGGACACGGAAAGAGGCACTAAGTCTCCTAACCAAGTTCAACCACACTCTGCAACTTAACCATTGCACTACAAATTAGGCAACGGGGGCATCAGCAAAGGCAGCCAATGTGCCGATCCTTTATACATTTTGTGTAGTACTTTTCTTACTCGGAGGCAAAATCAGCACTTTAACTGCCCAAATCATACAGATTTTACACATGTACCACTCTATGCACACATAGGCACACACCTTGCAGTTCTTCTACACACACTTAAGCTAAAAACCCATTCTGTCACGTCAAAATTCTGCAAACCTATTACATATTCAGTGCGTCGGCATAGAAGCACTTTTTAATGCCACTAAAATGCACAAGTAGTTAGACTGAAGATGCAACCCGAATGAGTTTACAGTATGTACTCCACTTTATTAATGATTAGTAATGAGAAAGTGAGGACTACAAGAGTATTGGAAAAGACTTTTTCCACTCTGAATGTAAAGCAGATTGTGTGACCATTGGCCAAAAACAACCACGAAGGGACTCGAACCCTCAATTCTCTGATCGGAAGTCAGACGTCTTATCCATTAGGCCACGCGGTCATCCGTCCACCTAAGATGATTTTTATCATGTAGGTGGTATGCATGGATGGAGAACATATTATTGAAAGGTATTCAGGTTTACATCCCATAGTGTTCTTTCAGCTCTTTTCGCTGGAAGCACTTTTTTGGAATCTATGCATTGAGAATTTTATGAGTACGATATGCTTTTGTTTTCCTTTTTCCATACAAACCTCTTTCCTCATGAGTTTAAAGCTCATTTGTATGCTCTACATAGCTCTGGACGTTTCCAGACGTGGAGTGAAACTGTTTTGAAAGTAGTACAAATTGCTCCTTCCTGCATATGCTAATTTTTCACACTCACATAGGTTGTATAAGTTTTATGAATCCTGGCTTGACCTATTCAAGTAGCTGAAAGCCTGTCACCACCTCTAGAAACAAGATTCACACCAATCCAATTCGTATCATTTTTTCCAAAGGAATATGTTCTGGCCGGTCGAAAATGCATCTCACAAAAATAGGCATTTAAAAATCTACTTTGCAGTTTCAGAACACTAACATGACTGTGAAGTGTACACAAGTAAAATGGGACCGTTTCAAAGTACCTAATCCCTCATAAACTTCTGAGAGGAAGCATGTAATAAATCTACCTAATTTTCTTGAAAAGAAAGAGGGAGGATTTTTGTTATCACCTCAGATGGGACTTGAACCCACAATCCTTGACTTAGGAGGCCAGTGCCTTATCCATTAGGCCACTGAGGCACACATGCATAGCTCTTTTCTAGAGGCATTATTTAAATGTATTCTATGGTCAGACACCGGTGTGTGCACACAGGGCATTTCTCACTTCTCTCTATAAGTAAACTTCCCATTTTCATCCTCTTCCATCCCCGACTTTAACGCTCTCTTCTATGCTATAATGGAGACTTTGCAATTTTAGCAAGTGGAGAGAAATTGGAGAACCACTTTCGACTCCACACTTCTTCTTCACTTACTTCTTTTCTCAATATACTGGGCTTAGAAAATGGTATCAAGCTATCCTTATCATCAGTAGGACACGGAAAGAGGCACTAAGTCTCCTAACCAAGTTCAACCACACTCTGCAACTTAACCATTGCACTACAAATTAGGCAACGGGGGCATCAGCAAAGGCAGCCAATGTGCCGATCCTTTATACATTTTGTGTAGTACTTTTCTTACTCGGAGCCAAAATCAGCAGTTTAACTGCCCAAATCATACAGATTTTACACATGTAGCACTCTATGCACACATAGGCACACACCTTGCAGTTCTTCTACACACACTTAAGCTAAAAACCCATTCTCTCACGTCAAAATTCTGCAAACCTATTACATATTCAGTGCGTCGGCATAGAAGCACTTTTTAATGCCACTAAAATGCACAAGTAGTTAGACTGAAGATGCAACCTGAATGAGTTTACAGTATGTACTCCATTTTATTAATGATTAGTAATGAGAAAGTGAGGACTACAAGAGTATTAGAAAAGACTTTTTCCACTCTGAATGTAAAGCAGATTGTGTGACCATTGGCCAAAAACAACCACGAAGGGACTCGAACCCTCAATCTTCTGATCCGAAGTCAGATGCCTTATCCATTAGGCCACGCGGTCATCCGTCCACCTGAGATGATTTTTATCATGTAGGTGGTATGCATGGATGGAGAACATATTATTGAAAGGTATTCAGGTTTACATCCCATAGTGTTCTTTCAGCTCTTTTCGCTGGAAGCACTTTTTTGGAATCTATATATTGAGAATTTTATGAGTACGATATGCTTTTGTTTTCCTTTTTCCATACAAACCTCTTTCCTCATGAGTTTAAAGCTCATTTGTATTCTCTACATAGCTCTGGAAGTTTCCAGATGTGGAGTGAAACTGTTTTGAAAGTAGGACAAATTGCTCCTTCCTGCATATGCTAATTTTTCACACTCACATAGGTTGTATACGTTTTATGTATCCTGGCTTGACCTATTCAAGTAGCTGAAAGCCTGTCACCACCTCTAGAAACAAGATTCACACCAATCCAATTAAAATCATTTTTTCCAAAGGAATATGTTCTGGCCGGTCGAAAATGCATCTCACAAAAATAGGCATTTAAAAATCTACTTTGCAGTTTCAGAACACTAACATGACTGTGAAGTGTACACAAGTAAAATGGGACCGTTTCAAAGTACCTAATCCCTCATAAACTTCTGAGAGGAAGCATGTAATAAATCTACCTAATTTTCTGGAAAAGAAAGAGGGAGGATTTTTGTTATCACCTCAGATGGGACTTGAACCCACAATCCCTGGCTTAGGAAGCCAGTGCCTTATCCATTAGGCCACTGAGGCACACATGCATAGGTCTTTTCTAGAGGCATTATTTAAATGTATTCTATGGTCAGACATCGGTGTGTGCACACAGGGCATTTCTCACTTCTCTCTATAAGTAAACTTCCCATTTTCATCCTCTTCCATCCCCGACTTTAACGCTCTCTTCTATGCTATAATGGAGACTTTGCAATTTTAGCAAGTGGAGAGAAATTGGAGAACCACTTTCGACTCCACACTTCTTCTTCACTTACTTCTTTTCTCAATATACTGGGCTTAGAAAATGGTATCAAGCCATCCTAATCATCGGTAGGACACGGAAAGAGGCACTAAGTCTCCTAACCAAGTTCAACCACACTCTGCAACTTAACCATTGCACTACAAATTAGGCAACGGGGGCATCAGCAAAGGCAGCCAATGTGCCGATCCTTTATACATTTTGTGTAGTACTTTTCTTACTCGGAGGCAAAATCAGCACTTTAACTGCCCAAATCATACAGATGTTACACATGTAGCACTCTATGCACACATAGGCACACACCTTGCAGTTCTTCTACACACACTTAAGCTAAAAACCCATTCTGTCACGTCAAAATTCTGCAAACCTATTACATATTCAGTGCGTCGGCATAGAAGCACTTTTTAATGCCACTAAAATGCACAAGTAGTTAGACTGAAGATGCAACCTGAATGAGTTTACAGTATGTACTCCACTTTATTAATGATTAGTAATGAGAAAGTGAGGACTACACGAGTATTGGAAAATACTTTTTCCACTCTGAATGTAAAGCAGATTGTGTGACCATTGGCCAAAAACGACCACGAAGGGACTCGAACCCTCAATCTTCTGATCCGAAGTCAGACGCCTTATCCATTAGGCCACGCGATCATCCGTCCACCTGAGATGATTTTTATCATGTAGGTGGTATGCATGCATGGAGAACATATTATTGAAAGGTATTCAGGTTTACATCCCATAGTGTTCTTTCAGCTCTTTTCGCTGGAAGCACTTTTTTGGAATCTATATATTGAGAATTTTATGAGTACGATATGCTTTTGTTTTCCTTTTTCCATACAAACCTCTTTCCTCATGAGTTTAAAGCTCATTTGTATTCTCTACATAGCTCTGGAAGTTTCCAGACGTGGAGTGAAACTGTTTTGAAAGTAGGACAAATTGCTCCTTCCTGCATATGCTAATTTTTCACACTCACATAGGTTGTATACATTTTATGTATCCTGGCTTGACCTATTCAAGTAGCTGAAAGCCTGTCACCACCTCTAGAAACAAGATTCACACCAATCCAATTCAAATCATTTTTTCCAAAGGAATATGTTCTGGATGGTCGAAAATGCATCTCACAAAAATAGGCATTTAAAAATATACTTTGCAGTTTCAGAACCCTAACATGACTGTGAAGTGTACACAAGTAAAACAGGACAGTTTCAAAGTACCTAATCCCTCATAAACTTCTGAGAGGAAGCATGTAATAAATCTACCTAATTTTCTGGAGAAGAAAGAGGCAGGATTTTTGTTATCACCTCAGATGGGACTCGAACCCACAATCTCTGGCTTAGGAGGCCAGTGCCTTATCCATTAGGCCACTGAGGCACACATGCATAGCTCTTTTCTAGAGGCATTATTTAAATGTATGCTATGGTCAGACACCGGTGTGTGCACACAGGGCATTTCTCACTTCTCTCTATAAGTAAACTTGCCATTTTCATCCTCTTCCATCCCCGACTTTAACGCTCTCTTCTATGCTATAATGGAGACTTTGCAATTTTAGCAAGTGGAGAGAAATTGGAGAACCACTTTCGACTCCACACTTCTTCTTCACTTACTTCTTTTCTTAATATACTGGGCTTAGAAAATGGTATCAAGCCATCCTTATCATCAGTAGGACACGGAAAGAGGCACTAAGTCTCCTAACCAAGTTCAACCACACTCTGCAACTTAACCATTGCACTACAAATTAGGCAACGGGGGCATCAGCAAAGGCAGCCAATGTGCCGATCCTTTATACATTTTGTGTAGTACTTTTCTTACTCGGAGGCAAAATCAGCACTTTAACTGCCCAAATCATACAGATTTTACACATGTACCACTCTATGCACACATAGGCACACACCTTGCAGTTCTTCTACACACACTTAAGCTAAAAACCCATTCTGTCATGTCAAAATTCTGCAAACCTATTACATATTCAGTGCGTCGGCATAGAAGCACTTTTTAATGCCACTAAAATGCACAAGTAGTTAGACTGAAGATGCAACCCGAATGAGTTTACAGTATGTACTCCACTTTATTAATGATTAGTAATGAGAAAGTGAGGACTACAAGAGTATTGGAAAAGACTTTTTCCACTCTGAATGTAAAGCAGATTGTGTGACCATTGGCCAAAAACAACCACAAAGGGACTCGAACCCTCAATTCTCTGATCGGAAGTCAGACGTCTTATCCATTAGGCCACGCGGTCTTTCGTCCACCTGAGATGATTTTTATCATGTAGGTGGTATGCATGGATGGAGAACATATTATTGAAAGGTATTCAGGTTTACATCCCATAGTGTTCTTTCAGCTCTTTTCGCTGGAAGCACTTTTTTGGAATCTATGCATTGAGAATTTTATGAGTACGATTTGCTTTTGTTTTCCTTTTTCCATACAAACCTCTTTCCTCATGAGTTTAAAGCTCATTTGTATGCTCTACATAGCTCTGGACGTTTCCAGACGTGGAGTGAAACTGTTTTGAAAGTAGTACAAATTGCTCCTTCCTGCATATGCTAATTTTTCACACTCACATAGGTTGTATACGTTTTATGAATCCTGGCTTGACCTATTCAAGTAGCTGAAAGCCTGTCACCACCTCTAGAAACAAGATTCACACCAATCCAATTCGTATCATTTTTTCCAAAGGAATATGTTCTGGCCGGTCGAAAATGCATCTCACAAAAATAGGCATTTAAAAATCTACTTTGCAGTTTCAGAACACTAACATGACTGTGAAGTGTACACAAGTAAAATGGGACCGTTTCAAAGTACCTAATCCCTCATAAACTTCTGTGAGGAAGCATGTAATAAATCTACCTAATTTTCTTGAAAAGAAAGAGGGAGGATTTTTGTTATCACCTCAGATGGGACTTGAACCCACAATCCTTGACTTAGGAGGCCAGTGCCTTATCCATTAGGCCACTGAGGCTCACATGCATAGCTCTTTTCTAGAGGCATTATTTAAATGTATTCTATGGTCAGACACCGGTGTGTGCACACAGGGCATTTCTCACTTCTCTCTATAAGTAAACTTCCCATTTTCATCCTCTTCCATCCCCGACTTTAACGCTCTCTTCTATGCTATAATGGAGACTTTGCAATTTTAGCAAGTGGAGAGAAATTGGAGAACCAC
>NC_140585.1:134888203-134895703 GCF_964204655.1 Triturus cristatus
GAGGCAAAATCAGCACTTTAACTGCCCAAATCATACAGATTTTACACATGTAGCACTCTATGCACACATAGGCACACACCTTGCATTTCTTCTACACACACTTAAGCTAAAAATCCATTCTGTCACGTCAAAATTCTGCAAACCTATTACATATTCAGTGCGTCGGCATAGAAGCACTTTTTAATGCCACTAAAATGCACAAGTAGTTAGACTGAAGATGCAACCTGAATGAGTTTACAGTATGTACTCCACTTTATTAATGATTAGTACTGAGAAAGTGAGGACTACAAGAGTATTGGAAAAGACTTTTTCCACTCTGAATGTAAAGCAGATTGTGTGACCATTGGCCAAAAACGACCACAAAGGGACTCTAACCCTCAATCTTCTGATCCGAAGTCAGACGTCTTACCCATTAGGCCACGCGGTCATCCGTCCACCTGAGATGATTTTTATCATGTAGGTGGTATGCATGGATGGAGAACATATTATTGAAAGGTATTCAGGTTTACATCCCATAGTGTTCTTTCAGCTCTTTTCGCTGGAAGCACTTTTTTGGAATCTATATATTGAGAATTTTATGAGTACGATATGCTTTTGTTTTCCTTTTTCCATACAAACCTCTTTCCTTATGAGTTTAAAGCTCATTTGTATTCTCTACATAGCTCTGGAAGTTTCCAGATGTGGAGTGAAACTGTTTTGAAAGTAGGACAAATTGCTCCTTCCTGCATATGCTAATTTTTCACACTCACATAGGTTGTATACGTTTTATGTATCCTGGCTTGACCTATTCAAGTAGCTGAAAGCCTGTCACCACCTCTAGAAACAAGATTCACACCAATCCAATTCAAATCATTTTTTCCAAAGGAATATGTTCTGGCCGGTCGAAAATGCATCTCACAAAAATAGGCATTTAAAAATCTACTTTGCAGTTTCAGAACACTAACATGACTGTGAAGTGTACACAAGTAAAATGGGACCGTTTCAAAGTACCTAATCCCTCATAAACTTCTGAGAGGAAGCATGTAATAAATCTACCTAATATTCTGGAAAAGAAAGAGGGAGGATTTTTGTTATCACCTCAGATGGGACTCGAACCCACAATCCCTGGCTTAGGAGGCCAGTGCCTTATCCATTAGGCCACTGAGGCACACATGCATAGCTCTTTTCTAGAGGCATTATTTAAATGTATTCTATGGTCAGACACCGGTGTGTGCACACAGGGCATTTCTCACTTCTCTCTATAAGTAAACTTCCCATTTTCATCCTCTTCCATCCCCGACTTTAACGCTCTCTTCTATGCTATAATGGAGACTTTGCAATTTTAGCAAGTGGAGAGAAATTGGAGAACCACTTTCGACTCCACACTTCTTCTTCACTTACTTCTTTTCTCAATATACTGGGCTTAGAAAAGGGTATCAAGCCATCCTTATCATCAGTAGGACACGGAAAGAGGCACTAAGTCTCCTAACCAAGTTCAACCACACTCTGCAACTTAACCATTGCACTACAAAGTAGGCAACGGGGGCATCAGCAAAGGCAGCCAATGTGCCGATCCTTTATACATTTTGTGTAGTACTTTTCTTACTCGGAGGCAAAATCAGCACTTTAACTGCCCAAATCATACAGATTTTACACATGTACCACTCTATGCACACATAGGCACACACCTTGCAGTTCTTCTACACACACTTAAGCTAAAAACCCATTCTGTCACGTCAAAATTCTGCAAACCTATTACATATTCAGTGCGTCGGCATAGAAGCACTTTTTAATGCCACTAAAATGCACAAGTAGTTAGACTGAAGATGCAACCTGAATGAGTTTACAGTATGTACTCCACTTTATTAATGATTAGTACTGAGAAAGTGAGGACTACAAGAGTATTGGAAAAGACTTTTTCCACTCTGAATGTAAAGCAGATTGTGTGACCATTGGCCAAAAACGACCACGAAGGGACTCGAACCCTCAATCTTCTGATCCGAAGTCAGACGCCTTATCCATTAGGCCACGCGGTCATCCGTCCACCTGAGATGATTTTTATCATGTAGGTGGTATGCATAGATGGAGAACATATTATTGAAAGGTATTCAGGTTTACATCCCATAGTGTTCTTTCAGCTCTTTTCGCTGGAAGCACTTTTTTGGAATCTATATATTGAGAATTTTATGAGTACGATATGCTTTTGATTTCCTTTTTCTATACAAACCTGTTTCCACATGAGTTTAAAGTTCATTTGTATGCTCTACATAGCTCTGGACGTTTCCAGACGGGGAGTGAAACTGTTTTGAAAGTAGTACAAATTGCTCCTTCCTGCATATGCTAATTTTTCACACTCACATAGGTTGTATAAGTTTTATGAATCCTGGCTTGACCTATTCAAGTAGCTGAAAGCCTGTCACCACCTCTAGAAACAAGATTCACACCAATCCAATTCATATCATTTTTTCCAAAGGAATATGTTCTGGCCGGTCGAAAATGCATCTCACAAAAATAGGCATTTAAAAATCTACTTTGCAGTTTCAGAACACTAACATGACTGTGAAGTGTACACAAGTAAAATGGGACCGTTTCAAAGTACCTAATCCCTCATAAACTTCTGAGAGGAAGCATGTAATAAATCTACCTAATTTTCTGGAAAAGAAAGAGGGAGGATTTTTGTTATCAACTCCGATGGGCCTTGAACCCACAATCCCTGGCTTAGGAGGCCAGTGCCTTATCCATTAGGCCACTGAGGCACAAATGCATAGCTCTTTTCTAGAGGCATTATTTAAATGTATTCTATGGCCAGACACCGGTGTGTGCACACAGGGCATTTCTCACTTCTCTCTATAAGTAAACTTCCCATTTTCATCCTCTTCCATCCCCGACTTTAACGCTCTCTTCTATGCTATAATGGAGACTTTGCAATTTTAGCAAGTGGAGAGAAATTGGAGAACCACTTTTGACTCCACACTTCTTCTTCACTTACTTCTTTTCTCAATATACTGGGCTTAGAAAATGGTATCAAGCCATCCTTATCATCAGTAGGACACGGAAAGAGGCACTAAGTCTCCTAACCAAGTTCAACCACACTCTGCAACTTAACCATTGCACTACAAATTAGGCAACAGGGGCATCAGCAAAGGCAGCCAATGTGCCGATCCTTTCTAAATTTTGTGTAGTTCTTTTCTTACTCGGAGGCAAAATCAGCACTTTAACTGCCCAAATCATACAGATTTTACAAATGTACCACTCTATGCACACATAGGCACACACCTTGCAGTTCTTCTACACACACTTAAGCTAAAAACCCATTCTGTCACGTCAAAATTCTGCAAACCTATTACATATTCAGTGCGTCGGCATAGAAGCACTTTTTAATGCCACTAAAATGCACAAGTAGTTAGACTGAAGATGCAACCTGAATGAGTTTACAGTATGTACTCCACTTTATTAATGATTAGTACTGAGAAAGTGAGGACTACAAGAGTATTGGAAAAGACTTTTTCCACT
Organism: Triturus cristatus; assembly: GCF_964204655.1. NCBI lineage: Eukaryota > Metazoa > Chordata > Amphibia > Caudata > Salamandridae > Triturus > Triturus cristatus. Next base: position 134,891,696 of record NC_140585.1, read on the forward strand.
CTGAATGTAAAGCAGATTGTGTGACCATTGGCCAAAAACGACCACGAAGGGACTCGAACCCTCAATCTTCTGATCCGAAGTCAGACGCCTTATCCATTAGGCCACGCGGTCATCCGTCCACCTGAGATGATTTTTATCATGTAGGTGGTATGCATGGATGGAGAACATATTATTGAAAGGTATTCAGGTTTACATCCCATAGTGTTCTTTCAGCTCTTTTCACTGGAAGCACTTTTTTGGAATCTATATATTGAGAATTTTATGAGTACGATATGCTTTTGTTTTCCTTTTTCCATACAAACCTCTTTCCTCATGAGTTTAAAGCTCATTTGTATGCTCTACATAGCTCTGGACGTTTCCAGACGTGGAGTGAAACTGTTTTGAAAGTAGTACAAATTGCTCCTTCCTGCATATGCTAATTTTTCACACTCACATAGGTTGTATAAGTTTTATGAATCCTGGCTTGACCTATTCAAGTAGCTGAAAGCCTGTCACCACCTCTAGAAACAAGATTCACACCAATCCAATTCATATCATTTTTTCCAAAGGAATATGTTCTGGCCGGTCGAAAATGCATCTCACAAAAATAGGCATTTAAGAATCTACTTTGCAGTTTCAGAACACTAACATGACTGTGAAGTGTACACAAGTAAAATGGGACCGTTTCAAAGTACCTAATCCCTCATAAACTTCTGAGAGGAAGCATGTAATAAATCTACCTAATTTTCTGGAAAAGAAAGAGGGAGGATTTTTGTTATCACCTCAGATAGGACTTGAACCCACAATCCCTGGTTTAGGAGGCCAGTGCCTTATCCTTTAGGCCACTGAGGCACACATGCATTGCTCTTTTCTAGAGGCATTATTTAAATGTATTCTATGGTCAGACACCGGTGTGTGCACACAGGGCATTTCTCACTTCTCTCTATAAGTAAACTTCCCATGTTCATCCTCTTCCATCCCCGACTTTAACGCTCTCTTCTATGCTATAATGGAGACTTTGCAATTTTAGCAAGTGGAGAGAAATTGGAGAACCACTTTCGACTCCACACTTCTTCTTCACTTACTTCTTTTCTCAATATACTGGGCTTAGAAAATGGTATCAAGCCATCCTTATCATCAGTAGGACACGGAAAGAGGCACTAAGTCTCCTAACCAAGTTCAACCACACTCTGCAACTTAACCATTGCACTACAAATTAGGCAACGGGGGCATCAGCAAAGGCAGCCAATGTGCCGATCCTTTATACATTTTGTGTAGTACTTTTCTTACTCGGAGGCAAAATCAGCACTTTAACTGCCCAAATCATACAGATTTTACCAATGTAGCACTCTATGCACACATAGGCACACACCTTGCAGTTCTTCTACACACACTTAAGCTAAAAACCCATTCTGTCACGTCAAAATTCTGCAAACCTATTACATATTCAGTGCGTCGGCATAGAAGCACTTTTTAATGCCACTAAAATGCACAAGTAGTTAGACTGAAGATGCAACCTGAATGAGTTTACAGCATGTACTCCACTTTATTAATGATTAGTAATGAGAAAGTGAAGACTACAAGAGTATTGGAAAATACTTTTTCCACTCTGAATGTAAAGCAGATTGTGTGACCATTGGCCAAAAACAACCACAAAGGGACTCAAACCCTCAATCTTCTGATCCGAAGTCAGACGCCTTATCCATTAGGCCACGCGGTCATCCGTCCACCTGAGATGATTTTTATCATGTAGGTGGTATGCATGGATGGAGAACATATTATTGAAAGGTATTCAGGTTTACATCCCATAGTGTTCTTTCAGCTCTTTTCGCTGGAAGCACTTTTTTGGAATCTATATATTGAGAATTTTATGAGTACGATATGCTTTTGTTTTCCTTTTTCCATACAAACCTCTTTCCTCATGAGTTTAAAGCTCATTTGTATGCTCTACATAGCTCTGGACGTTTCCAGACGTGGAGTGAAACTGTTTTGAAAGTAGTACAAATTGCTCCTTCCTGCATATGCTAATTTTTCACACTCACATAGGTTGTATAAGTTTTATGAATCCTGGCTTGACCTATTCAAGTAGCTGAAAGCCTGTCACCACCTCTAGAAACAAGATTCACACCAATCCAATTCATATAATTTTTTCCAAAGGAATATGTTCTGGCCGGTCGAAAATGCATCTCACAAAAATAGGCATTTAAAAATCTACTTTGCAGTTTCAGAACACTAACATGACTGTGAAGTGTACACAAGTAAAATGGGACCGTTTCAAAGTACCTAATCCCTCATAAACTTCTGAGAGGAAGCATGTAATAAATCTACCTAATTTTCTGGAAAAGAAAGAGGGAGGATTTTTGTTATCAACTCCGATGGGCCTTGAACCCACAATCCCTGGCTTAGGAGGCCAGTGCCTTATCCATTAGGCCACTGAGGCACAAATGCATAGCTCTTTTCTAGAGGCATTATTTAAATGTATTCTATGGCCAGACACCGGTGTGTGCACACAGGGCATTTCTCACTTCTCTCTATAAGTAAACTTCCCATTTTCATCCTCTTCCATCCCCGACTTTAACGCTCTCTTCTATGCTATAATGGAGACTTTGCAATTTTAGCAAGTGGAGAGAAATTGGAGAACCACTTTCGACTCCACACTTCTTCTTCACTTACTTCTTTTCTCAATATACTGGGCTTAGAAAATGGTATCAAGCCATCCTTATCATCAGTAGGACACGGAAAGAGGCACTAAGTCTCCTAACCAAGTTCAACTACACTCTGCAACTTAACCATTGCACTACAAAGTAGGCAACGGGGGCATCAGCAAAGGCAGCCAATGTGCCGATCCTTTATACATTTTGTGTAGTACTTTTCTTACTCGGAGGCAAAATCAGCACTTTAACTGCCCAAATCATACAGATTTTACACATGTACCACTCTATGCACACATAGGCACACACCTTGCAGTTCTTCTACACACACTTAAGCTAAAAACCCATTCTGTCACGTCAAAATTCTGCAAACCTATTACATATTCAGTGCGTCGGCATAGAAGCACTTTTTAATGCCACTAAAATGCACAAGTAGTTAGACTGAAGATGCAACCTGAATGAGTTTACAGTATGTACTCCACTTTATTAATGATTAGTACTGAGAAAGTGAGGACTACAAGAGTATTGGAAAAGACTTTTTCCACTCTGAATGTAAAGCAGATTGGGTGACCATTGGCCAAAAACGACCACGAAGGGACTCGAACCCTCAATCTTCTGATCCGAAGTCAGACGCCTTATCCATTAGGCCACGCGGTCATCCGTCCACCTGAGATTATTTTTATCATGTAGGTGGTATGCATGGATGGAGAACATATTATTGAACGGTATTCAGGTTTACATCCCATAGTGTTCTTTCAGCTCTTTTCGCTGGAAGCACTTTTTTGGAATCTATATATTGAGAATTTTATGAGTACGATATGCTTTTGTTTTCCTTTTTCCATACAAACCTCTTTCCTTATGAGTTTAAAGCTCATTTGTATTCTCTACATAGCTCTGGAAGTTTCCAGATGTGGAGTGAAACTGTTTAGAAAGTAGGACAAATTGCTCCTTCCTGCATATGCTAATTTTTCACACTCACATAGGTTGTATACGTTTTATGTATCCTGGCTTGACCTATTCAAGTAGCTGAAAGCCTGTCACCACCTCTAGAAACAAGATTCACACCAATCCAATTCAAATCATTTTTTCCAAAGGAATATGTTCTGGCGGTCGAAAATGCATCTCACAAAAATAGGCATTTAAAAATCTACTTTGCAGTTTCAGAACACTAACATGACTGTGAAGTGTACACAAGTAAAATGGGACCGTTTCAAAGTACCTAATCCCTCATAAACTTCTGAGAGGAAGCATGTAATAAATCTACCTAATATTCTGGAAAAGAAAGAGGGAGGATTTTTGTTATCACCTCAGATGGGACTCAAACCCACAATCCCTGGCTTAGGAGGCCAGTGCCTTATCCATTAGGCCACTGAGGCAC
>NC_140585.1:134903203-134905703 GCF_964204655.1 Triturus cristatus
ATTGCTCCTTCCTGCATATGCTAATTTTTCACACTCACATAGGTTGTATAAGTTTTATGAATCCTGGCTTGACCTATTCAAGTAGCTGAAAGCCTGTCACCACCTCTAGCAACAAGATTCACACCAATCCAATTCATATAATTTTTTCCAAAGGAATATGTTCTGGCCGGTCGAAAATGCATCTCACAAAAATAGGCATTTAAAAATCTACTTTGCAGTTTCAGAACACTAACATGACTGTGAAGTGTACACAAGTAAAATGGGACCGTTTCAAAGTACCTAATCCCTCATAAACTTCTGAGAGGAAGCATGTAATAAATCTACCTAATTTTCTGGAAAAGAAAGAGGGAGGATTTTTGTTATCAACTCCGATGGGCCTTGAACCCACAATCCCTGGCTTAGGAGGCCAGTGCCTTATCCATTAGGCCACTGAGGCACAAATGCATAGCTCTTTTCTAGAGGCATTATTTAAATGTATTCTATGGCCAGACACCGGTGTGTGCACACAGGGCATTTCTCACTTCTCTCTATAAGTAAACTTCCCATTTTCATCCTCTTCCATCCCCGACTTTAACGCTCTCTTCTATGCTATAATGGAGACTTTGCAATTTTAGCAAGTGGAGAGAAATTGGAGAACCACTTTCGACTCCACACTTCTTCTTCACTTACTTCTTTTCTCAATATACTGGGCTTAGAAAATGGTATCAAGCCATCCTTATCATCAGTAGGACACGGAAAGAGGCACTAAGTCTCCTAACCAAGTTCAACTACACTCTGCAACTTAACCATTGCACTACAAAGTAGGCAACGGGGGCATCAGCAAAGGCAGCCAATGTGCCGATCCTTTATACATTTTGTGTAGTACTTTTCTTACTCGGAGGCAAAATCAGCACTTTAACTGCCCAAATCATACAGATTTTACACATGTACCACTCTATGCACACATAGGCACACACCTTGCAGTTCTTCTACACACACTTAAGCTAAAAACCCATTCTGTCACGTCAAAATTCTGCAAACCTATTACATATTCAGTGCGTCGGCATAGAAGCACTTTTTAATGCCACTAAAATGCACAAGTAGTTAGACTGAAGATGCAACCTGAATGAGTTTACAGTATGTACTCCACTTTATTAATGATTAGTACTGAGAAAGTGAGGACTACAAGAGTATTGGAAAAGACTTTTTCCACTCTGAATGTAAAGCAGATTGTGTGACCATTGGCCAAAAACGACCACGAAGGGACTCGAACCCTCAATCTTCTGATCCGAAGTCAGACGCCTTATCCATTAGGCCACGCGGTCATCCGTCCACCTGAGATTATTTTTATCATGTAGGTGGTATGCATGGATGGAGAACATATTATTGAACGGTATTCAGGTTTACATCCCATAGTGTTCTTTCAGCTCTTTTCGCTGGAAGCACTTTTTTGGAATCTATATATTGAGAATTTTATGAGTACGATATGCTTTTGTTTTCCTTTTTCCATACAAACCTCTTTCCTTATGAGTTTAAAGCTCATTTGTATTCTCTACATAGCTCTGGAAGTTTCCAGATGTGGAGTGAAACTGTTTTGAAAGTAGGACAAATTGCTCCTTCCTGCATATGCTAATTTTTCACACTCACATAGGTTGTATACGTTTTATGTATCCTGGCTTGACCTATTCAAGTAGCTGAAAGCCTGTCACCACCTCTAGAAACAAGATTCACACCAATCCAATTCAAATCATTTTTTCCAAAGGAATATGTTCTGGCGGTCGAAAATGCATCTCACAAAAATAGGCATTTAAAAATCTACTTTGCAGTTTCAGAACACTAACATGACTGTGAAGTGTACACAAGTAAAATGGGACCGTTTCAAAGTACCTAATCCCTCATAAACTTCTGAGAGGAAGCATGTAATAAATCTACCTAATATTCTGGAAAAGAAAGAGGGAGGATTTTTGTTATCACCTCAGATGGGACTCAAACCCACAATCCCTGGCTTAGGAGGCCAGTGCCTTATCCATTAGGCCACTGAGGCACACATGCATAGCTCTTTTCTAGAGGCATTATTTAAATGTATTCTATGGTCAGACACCGGTGTGTGCACACAGGGCATTTCTCACTTCTCTCTATAAGTAAACTTCCCATTTTCATCCTCTTCCATCCCCGACTTTAACGCTCTCTTCTATGCTATAATGGAGACTTTGCAATTTTAGCAAGTGGAGAGAAATTGGAGAACCACTTTCGACTCCACACTTCTTCTTCACTTACTTCTTTTCTCAATATACTGGGCTTAGAAAATGGTATCAAGCCATCCTTATCATCAGTAGGACACGGAAAGAGGCACTAAGTCTCCTAACCAAGTTCAACCACACTCTGCAACTTAACCATTGCACTACAAATTAGGCAACGGGGGCATCAGCAAAGGCAGCCAATGTGCCGATCCTTTATACATTTTGTGTAGTACTTTTCTTACTCGGAGGCAAAATCAGCACTTTAACTGCCCAAATCATAC
>NC_140585.1:134910703-134938203 GCF_964204655.1 Triturus cristatus
AGAAAGTGAGGACTACAAGAGTATTGGAAAAGACTTTTTCCACTCTGAATGTAAAGCAGATTGTGTGACCAATTTACCCAAAAACGACCACGAAGGGACTCGAACCCTCAATCTTCTGATCCGAAGTCAGACGCCTTATCCATTAGGCCACGCGGTCATCCGTCCACCTGAGATGATTTTTATCATGTAGGTGGTATGCATGGATGGAGAACATATTATTGAAAGGTATTCAGGTTTACATCCCATAGTGTTCTTTCAGCTCTTTTCGCTGGAAGCACTTTTTTGGAATCTATATATTGAAAATTTTATGAGTACGATATGCTTTTGTTTCCCTTTTTCCATACAAACCTCTTTCCACATGAGTTTAAAGCTCATTTGTATTCTCTACATAGCTCTGGAAGTTTCCAGACGTGGAGTGAAACTGTTTTGAAAGTAGGACAAATTGCTCCTTCCTGCATATGCTAATTTTTCACACTCACATAGGTTATATACGTTTTATGTATCCTGGCTTGACCTATTCAAGTAGCTGAAAGCCTGTCACCACCTCTAGAAACAAGATTCACACCAATCCAATTCAAATCATTTTTTCCAAAGGAATATGTTCTGGCCGGTCGAAAATGCATCTCACAAAAATAGGCATTTAAAAATCTACTTTGGGGGGAGGAGCCTAGCGCGCAACCAAGATGGCCGCGTAGGTGCGAGGCTCCCGAGGACCTCCGTGACCTCCTACATAAATCCTGAAAATATCCTGTCCTAGATGAGGGGACTGTGTTGGTGAGCCCGAGCTGAGGTGTCACCCGTTTTCCGCTTCCAAATTGGACCTCGGACACCGGCGGGAGCACCGATTGAGGTTTGCGGCCTTCTCCACGCGGGCCCCCCGGATTGGAGTTGCGGGGCGATCCGGAGACAAAGTGATCAACAGCGGCGGGCAGGGCTGGGCGACTCGCGTACCCCGCACTTTCACTTTCGCTTTTGCACCCTCCTTGCTGCGTAGGCGAGGTTGGGTTGCGGGGCGGTGTGCGGTGGTGTGGCCTCGTTGGGGTGCCCTGCTGGCCCGCCGGCTGTGATCCGTCCTGCGGACCTGTGGTTGCCCCCCCCGGAGCCCGTGAACTGGTTTGTCGGCCTTTTCCGAGGTGATTGGCACGATTTGGGGACTGAAACCATGTCCACAAAGCAAGATGGCGACCGGGCAAAGGTGAAATCGACCCGCCGTGGCGCAGCCCATCAGTCCAACAGCATGGACCGCTACACCCTCCAGAAGGGATCTCCTGAGGTGCCGCATAGGTCCCCTGAGGGCCCGACTGATGCTCCTGCGCTGCCCGCGGATCTGACCCTGCGAGATGTCATGGGCGCTATCGCCGAGATGAAGGCCTCGGTGGACCAGCGCTTTGACACACTGGCGCAAAAGATTGACTCGGTCCACGTGGATGTTGGCCTGGTGAGGGCCGATTTATCCAAGACCAATGACCGGGTCGATTCTTTGGCCCACACCACCTTGGGCCTTACGGCGGACGTGGCGGCCCTCCAAAAGGAGGTGCGCCGGCTTGGCCAGGCGAGCGCCCTGATGGATCGTCGACTGGAGGATTCCGAGGGTCGGGCCCGGAGGAACAATGTCCGCATTGTCGGGGTGCCGGAGGGACGTGAGGAGGCAGCGGCGGACCTGTTTGTGGAGGACCTGATTCTCACCCATCTCCAGCCCCGGGGGCTGAGTAAATTCTTTGCGGTGGAACGTGCCCACAGGGTTCCCGGAGGAAGACCTAAGGCCGGAGCCCCTCCGAGGCCTCTCATTGCCCGGATTTTCAACTTTCGGGACAGAGACGCTATCCTTCAGACTTCTAGGCAACAAGGACCGGTCAGACTTGACAATATGGACGTAAACTTCTATCCTGATTTCACCCCAGCGGTCCAGAAGCAGAGACTGAGCTTTCTCGGAGTCAAACGTCGTCTACGGGACCTGAACCTCAAGTATGCGATGCTTTTTCCAGCTAAGTTGCGGGTGGAGGTGGATGGCCGCACGCACTTTTTTGATCGTCCCGAGGCGACCGTGGACTGGTTGGACTCCTTGCCCGGGGATCGGGGCCGGGGGGGTGGGGGGGGCGCGGTTGGAGGGGAGGGCTCGCCGGATCAGGACTGAGGGACTAACAGTAGGCCTCGCTCTGGACAACATTGTCGTCATTTTTGACTGTTCGTTAAGTCTCCCTCCTGTGGAGGTGGTACGGGGTCTCTTGGGGGCTCTCCCTCCTCCTCTGGGGGACTAGTTAGTTTCATCATTCATGGGGCGACAGGCACACTGCACTTTGGGGGGGCTGTTTGGGCTCATGCAGGGGTGCAGGGAGGGGGGAGTTCTGTTGGGATGGGTGGGTTGGGGTGGGGTGTTGTTCGTTTTTACCGCAAGGCAAACCCTTTATTGTATTGGTGTTTTTAAGGTGCTCTCGGGTGGACGAATGATGGCTTCTGTATGTGATGGGGGGTAGGGACCTGACTTTATTGTCCTGGAACGTTAACGGACTGGGGGATAGGATTAAGCGAGGTGTGGTCCTGCAGTATTTGAAACGACTTTCGCCAGATGTGGTCTTTCTGCAGGAGACACACCTTATTGGTAATTCCTTTTGTGCCATGAATCGGCGTGGCTACCGCTTGGTGGCCCACTCGGGCTTCACGTCGGGCTCACGGGGGGTGGGCATCATGGTGAAGAACTCGCTCCCGTTGGAAATAGACGAGGTGCGCCATGATGAGAGGGGACGCTACACTGTCTTAGTGGGGAGAATGGAGGGTAAAGTAGTTGTCTTTGTATCAGTGTACGTCCCACCGGGGTTACAGTCTACGACTTTTGCAGACCTAGGGCGCCTCCTCCTTGACCTTCCGGGGGGGCTTCTGGTGGTTGGGGGGGACTTCAATGCGGTGGTTTCTGGGACCGTGGATCGTCACCCCCTAGGGACCTCCCCCGGGCGCAGGCGTGGCTGTCCGGCTTCTTAGATACACTGGGATTGGTGGACTGCTGGCGCTTAAAACATCCCACGCAGCTGCAGTACACTTTCCACTCGGGTGCCCATGGTAGCCTCTCACGGCTTGATTATGTCCTTGTCCCTGCGGCCTATGTTGGGAGGGTAGGAGAGGTGCGCCATTTGGCGCGGGGTATTTCAGATCACTCCCCGCTCCTGTTGCACGTTGATGTCTTCCCGAGGGGGGAGGGCAGGGTAGCTCCAATCAATGCCTGTTACCTGCGCGACCCCACCATTCGCGCTGATTTGATTAAATCCTTGCAGCGGTATTTCGATGAGAATGTGGGGTCCGTCCCTTCGGCTATCTCCCTGTGGGAAGCCTTCAAATCAGTTCTTAGAGGGGAGGCCCTCTCCTTTATTTCCCATGCCCGGAGGCGCGAGCAGGAGGAGGTGACCCGGGTGGAGGCCGAAATCGCTGAATTGGAGGGTGATCTAGAGGGTGGGGTGACGGATGCTGCACTACATGTCCTACAACTTAAGCAGGCGGCCTACAGGGCCCTCGTCACGGAGGCGGCCAGGGGCTTCTATAGAGAGCAACAGGGGCGACTGTATGATGTGGGTGATAAGGCTGGTAAACTGCTTGCATGGTTGGATAAAAAGGAGAGAGCGAGTCGTGTGGTCCCGCTGATTGAGAGGATGGATGGTGTGCGTGTCACCGAGCCAGAAGACATTGTCTCTTGTTTCGCGGATTATTTCCGCGAGGTGTATTCCCCGGTTTCTCCCTGCTCGGAGGAGGATTCCCATGCCCTGCTTAGGGATATCGCGCTGCCTTCCCTTTCGGTGGAGGACAGGGTGTCGTTAGATGCCGCTCCTACCTCCGACGAAATCGCCCTCGCCATACGCTCGGTCGCATCCGGCAAGGCCATGGGCCCGAACGGCATCCCTATCGAGTTGTATAAGCTGCGACCGGATGTACTGGCACCCCACCTCCGTGCGATGTTCCTGGCGGCCCACTCGCTGGGCTCCCTCCCGCCGGACCAACGTCTGGCTACAATCATGGTGATCCACAAGGAAGGGAGACCTCGAGACCGGGTTACATCCTACCGGCCTATCTCGCTCTTGAATGCAGAGCCCAAAATCCTCGCCAAGGTGCTAGCCAACCGGCTGGTCGGCGTGGTGGGCGATCTGGTCCACCAAGACCAGTCCGGCTTTATTCCCCATCGCAACACGGCCCTTAATCTGCGGCGCTTGCACGGGGTGCTCGCGCGTGTCCCGTTTGTGCGGGAGCCGGCCATATTGGCGTCCTTAGACGCCACCATGGCGTTCGACACGCTCGAGTGGCCATACATCTGGGCTATGCTGGCGAAGTTTGGATTTGGCCCGGGGTTCATCAGCTGGGTCAAATTGTTGTATTCGGGCCCATTGGCGCAGGTGGTGGTGAATGGAAGAGTATCGGTCCCATTCGAGCTGGGACGGGGCACGCGACAGGGCTGTCCCTTGTCGCCGCTCCTGTTCGCGCTGGCCTTGGAACCCCTGGCGGAGTGGCTGCGGTGGCACCCTTCCATCCGTGGTCTCAGTTGGACCCCCGAGTATGAGGACCGAGTGTCCCTATACGCGGACGATATCCTTTTGTACCTAGCCTCCCCGCGTAAATCACTGATTGTCCTGGTTGATGTTTTGTGCTCATTCGGCCGCAACTCAGGCCTTGTCATCAACTGGGCTAAATCATGTGTGTATGTGCTTTCCGGGGAGGCTCCCGTCCTCCCGCGGGGCTGTCCGATCCAGATTGCCTCACAGGGGTTTCGGTACCTGGGGGTTTACATTACTCTGGACCCGGAGGCCCGCTACGAGCGGAATTTGCTTCCCCCCCCTCCAGCGCTTGAAGGAGGACGTCGCGCGCTGGCAGCGCCTGCCGCTTTCGCCGCTCGGCCGGGCGGCATTGTTTAAGATGATGTCGTTGCCACGCTTCCTGTACGCTCTCCAGAATACTATGGATTTAGTCCCGGCGCGCTACTTCCGTGAGGTGGAGAGTCTACAGCGCCGCCTGTTCTGGGACGGGAGGCCGCGTATTGCCCTGGCGAAGTTGACGCTCCCATGGGACGACGGGGGGATTGCCCTCCCGGATATTAAACGGTATTACTGGGCCTCCCAGCTAGCTGCAATTAATCATGGCCTTTACGGGCCCGCCTTAAACCCGGCATTTGAAATGGACAAGATGCTCCTGCCTGGTGGCGACTATAATCGAGCGCTCTACTCTGGCGCGCCCGGCCCCCGCCTGACGGGACCTACGCGTGTCATGGAACGAGTATGGCACGCGGCTAACGCAGCTATGGGGTGGAAGGACCGTTTGACCCGGGCATCACCGTTGTACGCGTCTGAGAGATTGGGCTCCCTGTGGACCTCGAAGGGCTTCGAGAAGTGGGACACGATCGGCATCAGTAAAGTGGGGTACCTCTGGACGAGGGGGGGATTTAAAACATTCGAGACGCTGCAGACGGAGTTTCAGCTGCAGGGCAGTGAATACTTTCGGTACTTGCAGGTCCGTCACGCGCTGGGCTCAGTCTTCCCAGACGTCGCCTCCATCCCGGAGTCTTCCCCCCTGGAGGATAGAGTGCTGGATGGCCACGTTCCGGACAGCACGATCTCCCTTATTTACAAAAAATTGATTAATGACCGCTCGGGCTTGCTGACTGGCCTCCGCGAGGCTTGGGTTGCCGACGGGCTGGAGTTGGACGACGAAGACTGGATTTCCGCGGTGGCCTCTCCGAAGGAGGTGGCCATACCGGCTCGCCTTCGCTTCGTCCAGCTTAAGATACTCCATCGGGTTTACATGACGGGGCCAAGGCTTCTGCGTATGGGCTATGCTGAGGATGGGTTGTGTAAGCGTGGGTGTGGTGCTTTGGCGACTTTTTTGCATATTTTGTGGGAATGCCCGAAGGTGGAGCGATTCTGGCGTGGTGTGCATGAGGTCCTGCGAGTGGTTACGCATGTCGCGCTGCTGCCTGAAGCGAGGAGATGCCTGCTGAATGTGTGGGAACCAACTGACTACTCGGTTCCGCAGACGCGATGGGTGACTCTGGGATATATGATAGCTAAGCATGACATTGCTCAACTGTGGGGATCCCAGAGGCCCCCGGCGGTGTCGGCCTGGAAAGAACACATGGATTGGTGCATGTTCCGAGAAAAGGTGGTGTATGTGGTGAGGGGTAAGCCTGGGGCATGGGTGAAAGTATGGGGCCCCTGGAACGCCTACCGCGGGGGTATCTGCGCGCCACCACTGCTGCCTGCGGCCTCACCAGCCCCGTCCCCTTAATTGACTCCTTTCCCTAGCCCCGAGCACGGAGTTCCCCCAGTCCTCGATCTGTTCCCCTTCCCCTCTTTAGACTCCTGTGGATGGCTGGGGTCCCCCACTCGGGGAGCACGTGCTGTTACTTTCGATTGCGGGTTGCCTTGCGGGTGTGGTTTTTGTGTTGTTTGTATAAAATGAAACCGTATTGTGGGGTCAGAGTGATGTGGCCCACGACGCTGATACCTCCTGATTTTGCTTCTATGCAACGCCAAGTGTTTTTGTACGTATGTCATATGCTCCTGTCATTCTAGCGGCCGGCCGGAAGGTTGTAGGCCCATACTTGTATATTCTTGAGATTGCAATAAACGGTTTCAAAAAAAAAAAAACAGAACACTAACATGACTGTGAAGTGTACACAAGTAAAATGGGACCGTTTCAAAGTACCTAATCCCTCATAAACTTCTGAGAGGAAGCATGTAATAAATCTACCTAATATTCTGGAAAAGTAAGAGGGAGGATTTTTGTTATCAGGTCAGATGGGACTCGAACCCACAATCCCTGGCTTAGGAGACCAGTGCCTTATCCATTAGGCCACTGAGGCACACATGCATAGCACTTTTCTAGAGGCATTATTTAAATGTATTCTATGGTCAGACACCGGTGTGTGCACACTGGGCATTTCTCACTTCTCTCTATAAGTAAACTTCCCATTTTCATCCTCTTCCATCCCCTACTTTAACGCTCTCTTCTATGCTATAATGGAGACTTTGCAATTTTAGCAAGTGGAGAGAAATTGGAGAACCACTTTCGACTCCACACTTCTTCTTCACTTACTTCTTTTCTCAATATACTGGGCTTAGAAAATGGTATCAAGCCATCCTTATCATCAGTAGGACACGGAAAGAGGCACTAAGTCTCCTAACCAAGTTCAACCACACTCTGCAACTTAACCATTGCACTACAAATTAGGCAACGGGGGCATCAGCAAAGGCAGCCAATGTGCCGATCCTTTATACATTTTGTGTAGTACTTTTCTTACTCGGAGGCAAAATCAGCACTTTAACTGCCCAAATCATACAGATTTTACACATGTAGCACTCTATGCACACATAGGCACACACCTTGCAGTTCTTCTACACACACTTAAGCTAAAAACCCATTCTGTCACGTCAAAATTCTGCAAACCTATTACATATTCAGTGCGTCGGCATAGAAGCACTTTTTAATGCCACTAAAATGCACAAGTAGTTAGACTGAAGATGCAACCTGAATGAGTTTACAGTATGTACTCCACTTTATTAATGATTAGTACGGAGAAAGTGAGGACTACAAGAGTATTGGAAAATACTTTTTCCACTCTGAATGTAAAGCAGATTGTGTGACCATTGGCCAAAAACGACCACGAAGGGACTCGAACCCTCAATCTTCTGATCCGAAGTGAGACGCCTTATCCATTAGGCCACGCGGTCATCCGTCCACTTGAGATGATTTTTATCATGTAGGTGGTATGCATGGATGGAGAACATATTATTGAAAGGTATTCAGGTTTACATCCCATAGTGTTCTTTCAGCTCTTTTCGCTGGAAGCACTTTTTTGGAATCTATATATTGAGAATTTTATGAGTACGATATGCTTTTGTTTTCCTTTTTCCATACAAACCTCTTTCCTCATGAGTTTAAAGCTCATTTGTATGCTCTACATAGCTCTGGACGTTTCCAGACGTGGAGTGAAACTGTTTTTAAAGTAGTACAAATTGCTCCTTCCTGCATATGCTAATTTTTCACACTTGTCGTACTTTAATATTCGGGACCGCGTAGGGAACAGGGCCCTACCTCTGTCTATCTTGGTATTAGCGAACCGCAAATGGTAAATGCGGCACGTACGAGTGCTTTATATATCGTTCTAGCTATGAATGCACTGCGTACACGTTATTTTGCTTCGCTACGCGGGTTCCATTTTGGAAGCAGTGGCCATCTTGTCATTGCCCTCACATAGGCTATAATGGAGCAAATACGGGCCTCACAGTACATGGGCTTCCTCTCTGACTTCTCTGTGACCTGGGCAGCTGGCTCTGCTGCCCCGGGTCAAACTGGTCTCACGAGCTCCCCTTCCTCTCTCCACCTGTGATTCGTATCAGGGCTTGGCCCGTCATAAAACCCTTTTCATCCTACACAAGCCCCTGGCTAATCTCTTTCGCACCTGGCTGTTCCTGCTTTATGACTTGCTTCCCAAAACAGGAGATGCTCATGTTTATTGGGGGGATCTGTAAATCTAATGTGGGATCTGAACCTTGTTGTGTAAATCATTGTGGGCTGGCCGAACTGGAATGTGGGATGGTCATCATGACTCTGCCTTTTCTTTGTAACATATCCTTGTATATTGCCGTTTCATAAAACTCAGGAATGTATGCTTGGGGCCAGAAAAGGCCTATTTAAGATGTAGCCTGTTCCTATGATTTTCAGCAGTCTCCTGAGAACATACACGCTGGTGTACTTCTAGGATACCTGTCATTGGTCTGCAGCCAATAAACGATTCTTTGACTTCACCCAGAAGACTCTGTGTTTCTGTAGGTCCGGAACAGGGTGAAACCCAGAAGTCATAGGGTGTGTGCCCCTGCACCGCTGGGACTAAAATACCCAGTACTTCAGTTTGGCGCCCAACGTGGGGCGATTTCAGCGGTACCAGTCCAAGCCAGAGGTTCGTGAGGAGCTTCGTGTGGAAATTCCGGAGGAAGGCCGCCACTTCATCGACCCCTGCATGTCGACGTGGTCCGAAAGTCTTTTCTGCGAGGTTCTCCGCGTCCCGACGGCTGCGAAGGACTGCTGCCCTGATTAATCGACCTGTTTTGGACCCTTGACGAGTTTGAGAGAGCGAAACAATCGAGAGAGTCTTCTGGTGACGTCATCGATCAGCAATATTCAGTTAAGTATAAGTGGAGCGTCTCCCATTTGTTTTGGTATCCCTCGGGATCGTTTGGTTTGATTTGGTAATTTGGTGATTTGGTGTTTGCAAACCCCAAAGCCAGAGGACTCGTGTATTCACGAGAATATTGTAATCGATAATCCTCTGACGTTTGGATCTAGACTAGTGAGCGAAGATGCCTGGTTCTGGACTATTTGGTAGATTATTCTGTTTGGGTTGTAGAAAAGGTTTCCAGCTGGAAGAATCATGTCCGGTTCCTCCGGTTGGAACTCCAACTTATGAGCTCTATGTGAAACATGGCGTAGGCCCCATTGCATATAACGAAGTGTGGATCCACTACACCAGGAAAGACGGTGTTTTAAAATGGCCCCAAAATGGTAGTATTGATACCGATATTTTAGATAATCTGGAAATTAAATTGTTTAAGAAGAAAGCCCGGCCGGCGATGTTTGACTCTTTCCGCTTATGGCGAAAGGAAGCCAAACAGAAGGAAATTAAGCTAGCGAAAAAGAATAAGAGAGAGAGAGGTATGTCAGTAATGCAAGCAGCTGTACAATTTAAAGACAATGAAGAGGAGCAAATGAATGAGCAATTGCACAGGCAGCGTAAGTTAGGGATTGACAAATGTTACCCAGCTTTGCCACATTCTAAGCAGGATGAGTTAGAAGAAAAGGAGAAAGATCCCCTGATGTCACATTTGTTGAGTTCGCCACCCCCGTATGCTCAAACTTCCACGGCGCCTCCCCAGCTTGTAAATATGCCACCTCCAGTGCATATACTGCAAGCCTTGCCGCAACCGCCAGTTGCTTTGCAACCAGTTCCTATTCCTGTAGCGCAGTCCTCTCAAGCGCCTCCGGTAGTGCTTCCAACTGCCCCCGCACTTCCTGCGACTTTGCTTAATCCAGTAACTGCCTCCCCTAACACTCTTCCTTCTACCACTCCAGTACCTGTCTCTACATCCTCTTTTCTTCCCTCTGTTTTTCCCCCTGTTCTCGCCTCAGCTTCTCCTTCAGCGCGACAGCGTTTAGCTAATGTGGTTACTACATTAATGTCGCCTCTCTTTGGGTCATCTGGTGCAACTCCTGGTGTACAGCGTAAGCAGTTGCGCAGCCAATTGCCTAACCCCGATGAGAAAAAGGTAATAGATCACATGGCGCGTAGACGGATCGTTTTTCCTTCACTGTATGATGTGGAATCGGTTGTTAACACTTTCCATCAATGGGATGCCCCGAAACAGAGATATGTATTTGAGAAAATGTGCGAATTTCTCTGTGAGGAATTGGAGGATAGTGGTAAAAATCCGAGCCCGCAGGAATTGTGTAGAGTGAGGTTTGATTTCGGAACTGGTATAATTGTGGACCGCGAAGTAGATAAAGCAGTTGCGGTTGTATTGTCCTTAAGGAATGACGATTGCCAACAGTCATTGTTTGAACAAGAGGTCCTTGTGGGGAAAAAGGCAAAAGCGCGACAATACCCTATGAGAGAAGTTCCCCCGGTATGGAAGGAAGCAGTTGCAGCTGTCGGCAATAACCCCGCTGTGCCAGCGCATTTCCAACGTGTTTGGGTGCATGTTCCATGGAAGCGCTCTGAGGTGTTAGCACTTAAGCAGACATTGCCTGATCCCCGTAAAAACCCAGCAGGTTATTATAAAGAGTTGTCACAGACGGCAGGGTCATGCATTATGAATCTGGCCGACATAGACATGTTGTTTGGTAATGTTGTTCCACAGCCTCTATGGGGATCAATTCGTAATGTAGATCACAATGCAGAACTAGGGGATACATGGGCTAACATTGTCGCTGCTGATGCTAGACAAACGGGTGGTGCGAAACCAGAACCTTTAGTAGCTGAATTGCCTGGTAGAATCATCACGTATATGAAGACACTAATGCCTGCGATGCGCGTAAATTGGGACAAGTTATCTGCATGTAAGCAGAAGAAAGATGAGACAGTGTCAGACTTCTTTACTAGGTTTGAGGAAACGTTTATTGACCACAGTGGACAAGATATGAGTACTGAGGGTGGCCAACGGTTGTTTGTGGATAAGTTTGTGCAGAATTTACTTCCTGACCTGTGTAAAAAGTTGAAAGATTCAGAGAGTTCTTGGGCCGTTTCCTCTTCAGCGCAAATACTGGCTACTGCACAGTATTATGAAAACAGAGATAAAGACGAGAAAGATAGGACAGAAAAGAAAACGAAGGAATTAAAGACAAAGGTCCTTTTACAGCAGGCCTATCCACCACGTGGAGGTCAGAATAATTATAGGCAACCCCAAGGTGTTTATCACCAACCCCAACAATTTCAGAACAATCAGCAAATGAATGGGTATTATCACCCACGTGTCCCTGTAGGTCCCAACCAATGTTCATACTGCAAAGAGGAAGGTCATTTTAAATATAGTTGCCCTAAATTAATGCAACGGAACGGTAATACGTATGGCGCCAGAGGTAGAGGTGGTCAGCAAGCTCCTAGAGGCAGAGGGCGTGGAAGTGTTCCCCAAAACGCGCGTCCTCTTCCGCCCCAAAGCGCCATTAATAGTTTTGATCAGCAAGCTAACGCGACTGGTAATACGGCACAGTATTACAATAATGATTATTATGTGGAGGATGTCGATGCAGAAAATAATGGTTACTAGGACAGCCATAGACAGAGAGAGGGAGTTGTTTCAGTGCCAGTGGATCAGAGTGGACCGTATGTTGAGGTGACTACAGCAAATGTAACGGAGCCTTTTCTGCTAGACACTGGTGCTGCAAAGAGTTCAATCATGCATTCAAAACTCCCTGGCGCACCTTTGTCTGGCGATATAAATGTTTCAGTAGGTTTTTCTGGCGCCCCAGTTAGGAACCCGATTTCCAGTCCCATGTCACTTTCTGTTGGACCTTGCGAGCTGAAAGCGCCCCTGATCCTGACAACTGGTTGTGGTGAGAATTTGCTGGGATTAGATTTGTTGAAAAGATTGCACGCTACACTGTATTGTTCTCCTTCAGGAGTACAACTTACATTAGGCAAAAAAGTGATTTCCCTTATGTACTTGTCTAAAAACACGATGCCACCTGAATTGTCATCCCTTCCGGATGCCCTTTGGGCTACTGGTCCCAATGATGTGGGCCTCTTGGAGATACCACCATATGTGGTGACTCTAAAGGCTAATGTCAGACTGCCACGTATTCCCCAGCACAAGATCTCTAATGAAGGGCAGAAAGCATTGTTAGACATTGTCAGCGACTTGATTAATAAGGGTGTGATTGAAGAGACAAGAGGCAACATTTGCAATAGTCCGATTTTACCTGTCTTAAAACGAACGGACCCTTCACAGCCACCTGTTTACAGATTTGTGATTGATCTTAGAGAGGTTAATAAGATTGTTGTGCCTCAGTTTCCGGTTGTCCCCGATATAACTGCCTTGTTAACGATGATTCCAGCTTCTGCTGCATGGTTCTCAGTGATAGATTTAAAGAATGCTTTCTTTAGTATCCCAATTGCAAAAGAAAGCAGAGACATTTTTGGTTTTAGTCTGGGAGGCCGAAGCTTCCGCTTCAAACGCGCTCCCCAAGGCTACTGCGAGAGTCCATCCATATACAGTCAAGCTTTGAAAGCGCAGCTTGATGCACTTGTTTTACCTAGTGGCGCTATCCTGATCCAGTACGTGGACGATTTACTGATCGCCGCGGATACTGAGAAGATCTGTAAAGAAGCCACATTGTCACTGTTGCGCCATTTATCCGCATTCCATCACAAAGTGTCTCTCTCTAAGCTGCAATATTGTCGACAAGAAGTGACCTACTTAGGTCATCTCTTATCGAAGGAGGGAAGGAGACTGACCCCAGAAAGAATTCAAGCCATTGCACAGTTGAGTGTGCCGAAAACACAGAGAGAAGTACGTGCTTTCTTGGGCATCACTTCATACTGTAGGCATTGGATCCCTAGTTTTTCTTTATTGGCAAAACCTTTGTTAGCCTTAACATGCAAAGACACACCGAATCCTATCCCATGGTCTGAAGAGTGCCAGAAAAGTTTTGTGGAATTACGCAATGCATTGTGTTCAGCTCCTGTGTTGGGCACTCCTGACTATAGCAAGCCTTTTACATTGTATGTTCACGAGAAAGATGGATGTGCGTTGTCAGTGTTAACACAGCCTTTTGGCGACAGACCGCGCCCATGCGCATATTTTTCATCCACCTTGGACCCTGTAGCGAGGGCATTGCCAAGCTGTCTGAGAGCGACAGCTGCTGCAGCAATGTCTATCCGACAATCTGCTGGTCTGGTAATGGACAACACATTGATCGTTATGGTTCCACATGCTGTAGACACATTATTAAATAGGACCAAGACACAACACTTGACTAGTGCGCGGCTATCAGGTTATGAACTTACACTGTTAGCTAATCACATACACATAAAGAGATGCAATACGCTGAATCCAGCCACATTGTTGCCAATTCCAGCAGACTCAGATGAGATTGAGCAACATGACTGTCTGTTCAGAACAGAAGAAGAGACGAAAGGGAGAGTAGATCTCAAAGATACTCCCCTGACTGAGTGTGATGGCACTTTATGGGTAGATGGGTCATGTTTCAAGCTCCCTAATGGTGACACGACTGCTGCATATGCTATCACGACTTTGCACACGGTCGTGGAAACTGCACGAGTGCCACATAATTCGGCCCAAGCAGCAGAATTAATTGCCCTCACGAGAGCATGCGTGTTGTCTGAAGGAATGAGAGTGAACATATACACAGATAGCCAGTACGCCTTTGGCGTGGCTCATAATTTTGGGCGACTGTGGAAAGAGCGTGGGTTCCTGACGTCGCATGGAGCTAAAATTCAGAATGGCAAGTTGGTGAATGATCTCCTTGAGTCACTGACCCTACCTTTGCAAGTTGCGATCATGAAATGCAGTGCGCACAGGAAAGTCACAGATGATGTTGGACGTGGGAATGCGTTTGCTGATGAGACCGCGAGAGAAACCGCACAGAATGTGAAGACTAGAATGTATGTTGCAGGCCCCGCAAGATGGGTTAATGATGTGGGAATATGTGAGAACACAATAGAGAGTGTGAAGTCGCTTCAGGCTGAAGCTACGGAAGACGAGTTAAGCAAGTGGAGAGAGAGTATGGGTAAGTTGGATGAGAATGGTTGTTGGATTGACCTGACAGTACATAGGCGATGGTTGTTGCCTGATGCATATGTGCTTCCAGTGGTTACTATGGCGCATGGAATGGCACATATCAGTACGAAAGGTATCTGTAAGTTGTTGGCTCCAGTATGGCAGAATGCTGGGATTCCCAAGTGTGCAGAGAATGTGGTCAAGAATTGTATAGTATGCTTGAAGTACAACCCTGGTAGGGGAACCCCAACTCCGGCTGGTCACTTTGCACCCCCATCATGTCCATTTGAAGTTTTGCAGCTGGACTTTATTCACATGGAAAGATGCAACAACCTGAAATATGTACTGGTGGTTGTTTGTGCTTTTTCCAAATGGGTAGAGGCTTATCCTCTGAAAGATAACACTGCCCTATCCACAGCCAAAGCCCTTGTGAAGGAGTTTTTCCCTAGGTTTGGGATGCCAAGAATGGTGTGGTGTGATAATGGAAGTGAGTTCGTGGGTAAAGTGATGAAGAATGTATGTGAAGGTTTAGGCATAAGGCAGAAATTCCATGCTGCAAATCACCCCCAATCAGCTGGATTAGTAGAACGCTACAATGGAGCCTTAAAGCTCAAGTTAGCCAAAATTCAGGCGAGCACTGGTCTTAAATGGCCTGACGCTCTGCCTTTAGCACTCCTGTCCACCAGAATGACGATACACTCACGAGTGGGACTTAGTCCTTATGAAGTAGTCTTTGGCCGCCCGGCCAACGTATGGGGTGTACCAAGGCCTACGAAGTTCAGCGAAACAGAGCATCCAGTACTGCTCGATTACCTGTATGATTTGACTGTTAAACTGCGTGTTTTGCACCAACAGGTACATGATACTCTTCCCCAAGCCTCTGGACCTCCTGGACACCCCATCAACCCTGGCTCGTGGGTCCTGGTCCGGAATTTCCAGCGCAAGGGCAACGACGAGCCTCGCTGGATCGGTCCTCATCTTGTTCTTCTTTCGACAAGATCAGCAGTGCGAGTGAAAGGGAAGAAACACTGGATTCATGGTACTCACTGCAAGGTAGTTCCCTTGCCTCTGCCATATGACCAGTGGGTCAAGGAGGGTATCGCCGACTCAGAGACAGACATTGTACCTCGCTTTGTACCATTCAGTGACGCACGCTTAAGAGACACAGCTTCAGTCCAAGAGAGTGACAATATTCTGCAGGAAGCTGTGCCGCCATCAAATCGACTGGACACCACTGAGCCTGAACTTTTGTTTCAAGACCAAACAGCACCTGGCCGTCTCCGCTATAATTTGAGACCTAGGCCCATAGACAAATAAAGATTTCCTCATTATTTCCCTTTTGACATTTTTTGCTCTCCCATCTGAAGGACTTTCTTGATTTTTGTTTTTCGAACCACCATCCGGGTTCTGCCGCAGGGTCGCGGTGCCAAGACTTTGGGGTACAGGCCGAAGACGCTAGGTCAACGGTTCTGGTTGGTCTAGGGCGTTTCCCTGGACTGACAGGCGTACTCCTTAGCAGAAGAAACTCATCCACCGCGAGCGGCCCGAGTAGAGGATGGAGTTTTGTAAGATGGAGAGACCGATTGAGGAAATGAACTTTCAAACAAGGATGTGTAGAATTATAAAAAGTAAATGTTTTGTCTTTTTGTGCTTTTTTACACTATGTAGTATCATGATGTTTATTGTAGGATGTGTGCTTTTCTCTGCTCAAAAACCCATTGCACCCACTCAACAGCCTATATCTCTTTCTACTGCCTCCTCTCACTCTTTTCACCCTTTGCCTGAACACGAACAGACCAGACGATCAGAGTTCGTAAATAACTCGTTCATCCAGCTCTTGCACCAGCACCAACTAGTAGTGAACACGACCAATTGCTGGGTGTGTGGGTTAATGCCACATACCATTAACAAGGGTATTCCCTACCTGGTGCTGCCATATAGTTACAATGGATCGTCATGGGCATTCCAGACCATGTTTCTCTATGCTCTAGATACGTACTCCCCTCGCCAACCGCGTTCCATCAGACCTGGTACAAATAATAAAGCCTTAGTGAGAGGAATTGCCGATATGAGTAGGGATATTGATGCATACTCATCCATTCCCAAAGAAGAGCTGAGACCTTATGTAGGATGGAACGCGACGGGGTATAGTATTAGTCTGGGTGAAAGACAGCGAAAAATCTCATCTCCAATCTGGGTCGTACCCCACATGGGTCGGTTCTGCTTACAGGGTAATGGTCAGAATCCTAGAGCTCAACTGGGAAGAAGTGACTGTACTGAAACGTACACTTTTCCGTCACAGTTTTCCCCTGCGTTTTTGACTGCCAAGGGTACATATTTCATCTGTAATGATCGAGCATATACATGGTTGCCCCCTGATTTCTCGGGCACATGTTATATTGCGAATCTGCTACCGCCTACATTTACTGCTGCCTCCGACTATCACAAGACCAGAGTTGTGAGAGGCGTGATTAGTAAGGAGGACACTGCCGGTCAGGAAGCAGGAGATTTCTTCTTGGGTTTCCTGCCGTTTTGGGGACCTATGGTCAATAGTAGGAACCTGAGACAGCTGACTCGTGTGGTTGAATCCACCGTCAATGTAACGGCTGGTGCCCTTGGTAATCTGACAGCTGAGCTCCAAGCGGATCGCCTTATGACTTTGCAGAACCGCATGGTCCTAGACGTTATTCTTGCAGACCGCGGTGGGGTATGCAGGGTTATCCAATCCAGTTGCTGCATTTTCATACCAGATAATGCTCCAACAGTGTATCAAGCCATCTCCAAACTCCATAAAATATCTGAATCCATACACGTGGATAAGGGAGATTGGTCACTGGTGGGGTGGTTCTGGGAATTGATATCTGCCTGGGGTTGGAAAGTTCTAATGGTCATTGGAATGATCTTAGCCATTCTTTTCCTGTTCTGTCTATGCATACAGTGTGCTCCTGCGATATGTGGCCTCTGTGCTACCTTATGTGTAAGGAAACCTGTATCGAGGGACGAGCTAAGTAATAGGATGATGCTACAGCAACATCTCCATGACTTTGTGAACATTGACCTAGACTCGGATTAAGATGAGTATAGTGATTGCCTATGTAAGGGCAAAAGGAGGGTCTGTCGTACTTTAATATTCGGGACCGCGTAGGGAACAGGGCCCTACCTCTGTCTATCTTGGTATTAGCGAACCGCAAATGGTAAATGCGGCACGTACGAGTGCTTTATATATCGTTGTAGCTATGAATGCACTGCGTACACGTTATTTTGCTTCGCTACACGGGTTCCATTTTGGAAGCAGTGGCCATCTTGTCATTGCCCTCACATAGGCTATAATGGAGCAAATACGGGCCTCACAGTACATGGGCTTCCTCTCTGACTTCTCTGTGACCTGGGCAGCTGGCTCTGCTGCCCCGGGTCAAACTCACGAGCTCCCCTTCCTCTCTCCACCTGTGATTCGTATCAGGGCTTGGCCCGTCATAAAACCCTTTTCATCCTACACAAGCCCCTGGCTAATCTCTTTCGCACCTGGCTGTTCCTGCTTTATGACTTGCTTCCCAAAACAGGAGATGCTCATGTTTATTGGGGGGATCTGTAAATCTAATGTGGGATCTGAACCTTGTTGTGTAAATCATTGTGGGCTGGCCGAACTGGAATGTGGGATGGTCATCATGACTCTGCCTTTTCTTTGTAACATATCCTTGTATATTGCCGTTTCATAAAACTCAGGAATGTATGCTTGGGGCCAGAAAAGGCCTATTTAAGATGTAGCCTGTTCCTATGATTTTCAGCAGTCTCCTGAGAACATACACGCTGGTGTACTTCTAGGATACCTGTCATTGGTCTGCAGCCAATAAACGATTCTTTGACTTCACCCAGAAGACTCTGTGTTTCTGTAGGTCCGGAACAGGGTGAAACCCAGAAGTCATAGGGTGTGTGCCCCTGCACCGCTGGGACTAAAATACCCAGTACTTCACACTCACATAGGTTGTATAAGTTTTATGAATCCTGGCTTGACCTATTCAAGTAGCTGAAAGCCTGTCACCACCTCTAGAAACAAGATTCACACCAATCCAATTCATATAATTTTTTCCAAAGGAATATGTTCTGGCCGGTCGAAAATGCATCTCACAAAAATAGGCATTTAAAAATCTACTTTGCAGTTTCAGAACACTAACATGACTGTGAAGTGTACACAAGTAAAATGGGACCGTTTCAAAGTACCTAATCCCTCATAAACTTCTGAGAGGAAGCATGTAATAAATCTACCTAATTTTCTGGAAAAGAAAGAGGGAGGATTTTTGTTATCAACTCCGATGGGCCTTGAACCCACAATCCCTGGCTTAGGAGGCCAGTGCCTTATCCATTAGGCCACTGAGGCACAAATGCATAGCTCATTTCTAGAGGCATTATTTAAATGTATTCTATGGTCAGACACCGGTGTGTGCACACAGGGCATTTCTCACTTCTCTCTATAAGTAAACTTCCCATTTTCATCCTCTTCCATCCCCGACTTTAACGCTCTCTTCTATGCTATAATGGAGACTTTGCAATTTTAGCAAGTGGAGAGAAATTGGAGAACCACTTTCGACTCCACACTTCTTCTTCACTTACTTCTTTTCTCAATATACTGGGCTTAGAAAATGGTATCAAGCCATCCTTATCATCAGTAGGACACGGAAAGAGGCACTAAGTCTCCTAACCAAGTTCAACCACACTCTGGAACTTAACCATTGCACTACAAATTAGGCAACGGGGGCATCAGCAAAGGCAGCCAATGTGCCGATCCTTTATACATTTTGTGTAGTACTTTTCTTACTCGGAGGCAAAATCAGCACTTTAACTGCCCAAATCATACAGATTTTACACATGTACCACTCTATGCACACATAGGCACACACCTTGCAGTTCTTCTACACACACTTAAGCTAAAAACCCATTCTGTCACGTCAAAATTCTGCAAACCTATTACATATTCAGTGCGTCGGCATAGAAGCACTTTTTAATGCCACTAAAATGCACAAGTAGTTAGACTGAAGATGCAACCTGAATGAGTTTACAGTATGTACTCCACTTTATTAATGATTAGTAATGAGAAAGTGAGGACTACAAGAGTATTGGAAAAGACTTTTTCCACTCTGAATGTAAAGCAGATTGTGTGACCATTGGCCAAAAACGACCACGAAGGGACTCGAACCCTCAATTTTCTGATCCGAAGACAGACGCCTTACCCATTAGGCCACGCGGTCATCCGTCCACCTAAGATGATTTTTATCATGTAGGTGGTATGCATGGATGGAGAACATATTATTGAAAGGTATTCAGGTTTACATCCCATCGTGTTCTTTCAGCTCTTTTCGCTGGAAGCACTTTTTTGGAATCTATATATTGAGAATTTTATGAGTACGATATGCTTTTGTTTTCCTTTTTCCATACAAACCTCTTTCCTCATGAGTTTAAAGCTCATTTGTATTCTCTACATAGCTCTGGAAGTTTCCAGACGTGGAGTGAAACTGTTTTGAAAGTAGGACAAATTGCTCCTTCCTGCATATGCTAATTTTTCACACTCAATAGGTTGTATACGTTTTATGTATCCTGGCTTGACCTATTCAAGTAGCTGAAAGCCTGTCACCACCTCTAGAAACAAGATTCACACCAATCCAATTCAAATCATTTTTTCCAAAGGAATATGTTCTGGCCGGTCGAAAATGCATCTCACAAAAATAGGCATTTAAAAATCTACTTTGCAGTTTCAGAACACTAACATGACTGTGAAGTGTACACAAGTAAAATGGGACCGTTTCAAAGTACCTAATCCCTCATAAACTTCTGAGAGGAAGCATGTAATAAATCTACCTAATATTCTGGAAAAGAAAGAGGGAGGATTTTTGTTATCACCTCAGATGGGACTCAAACCCACAATCCCTGGCTTAGGAGGCCAGTGCCTTATCCATTAGGCCACTGAGGCACACATGCATAGTTCTTTTCTAGAGGCATTATTTAAATGTATTCTATGGTCAGACACCGGTGTGTGCACACAGGGCATTTCTCACTTCTCTCTATAAGTAAACTTCCCATTTTCCTCCTCTTCCATCCCCGACTTTAACGCTCTCTTCTATGCTATTATGGAGACTTTGCAATTTTAGCAAGTGGAGAGAAATTGGAGAACCACTTTCGACTCCACACTTCTTCTTCACTTACTTCTTTTCTCAATATACTGGGCTTAGAAAATGGTATCAAGCCATCCTTATCATCAGTAGGACACGGAAAGAGGCACTAAGTCTCCTAACCAAGTTCAACCACACTCTGCAACTTAACCATTGCACTACAAATTAGGCAATGGGGGCATCAGCAAAGGCAGCCAATGTGCCGATCCTTTATACATTTTGTGTAGTACTTTTCTTACTCGGAGGCAAAATCAGCACTTTAACTGCCCAAATCATACAGATTTTACACATGTAGCACTCTATGCACACATGGGCACACACTGCGCAGTTCTTCTACACACACTTAAGCTAAAAACCCATTCTGTCACGTCAAAATTCTGCAAACCTATTACATATTCAGTGCGTCGGCATAGAAGCACTTTTTAATGCCACTAAAATGCACAAGTAGTTAGACTGAAGATGCAACCTGAATGAGTTTACAGTATGTACTCCACTTTATTAATGATTAGTAATGAGAAAGTGAGGACTACAAGAGTATTGGAAAAGACTTTTTCCACTCTGAATGTAAAGCAGATTGTGTGACCATTGGCCAAAAACGACCACGAAGGGACTCGAATCCTCAATCTTCTGATCCGAAGTCAGACGCCTTATCCATTAGGCCACGCGGTCATCCGTCCACCTGAGATGATTTTTATCATGTAGGTGGTATGCATGGATGGAGAACATATTATTGAAAGGTATTCAGGTTTACATCCCATAGTGTTCTTTCAGCTCTTTTCGCTGGAAGCACTTTTTTGGAATCTATATATTGAGAATTTTATGAGTACGATATGCTTTTTTTTTCCTTTTTCCATACAAACCTCTTTCCTCATGAGTTTAAAGCTCATTTGTATGCTCTACATAGCTCTGGACGTTTCCAGACGTGGAGTGAAACTGTTTTGAAAGTAGTACAAATTGCTCCCTCCTGCATATGCTAATTTTTCACACTCACATAGGTTGTATAAGTTTTATGAATTCTGGCTTGACCTATTCAAGTAGCTGAAAGCCTGTCACCACCTCTAGAAACAAGATTCACACCAATCCAATTCATATCATTTTTTCCAAAGGAATATGTTCTGGCCGGTCGAAAATGCATCTCACAAAAATAGGCATTTAAAAATCTACTTTGCAGTTTCAGAACACTAACATGACTGTGAAGTGTACACAAGTAAAATGGGACCGTTTCAAAGTACCTAATCCCTCATAAACTTCTGAGAGGAAGCATGTAATAAATCTATCTAATTTTCTGGAAAAGAAAGAGGGAGGATTTTTGTTATCACCTCAGATGGGACTTGAACCCACAATCCCTGGCTTAGGAGGCCAGTGCCTTATCCATTAGGCCAATGAGGCACACATGCATAGCTCTTTTCTAGAGGCATTATTTAAATGTATTCTATGGTCAGACACCGGTGTGTGCACACAGGGCATTTCTCACTTCTCTCTATAAGTAAACTTCCCATTTTCATCCTCTTCCATCCCCGACTTTAACGCTCTCTTCTATGCTATAATGGAGACTTTGCAATTTTAGCAAGTGGAGAGAAATTGGAGAACCACTTTCGACTCCACACTTCTTCTTCACTTACTTCTTTTCTCAATATACTGGGCTTAGAAAATGGTATCAAGCCATCCTTATCATCAGTAGGACACGGAAAGAGGCACTAAGTCTCCTAACCAAGTTCAACCACACTCTGCAACTTAACCATTGCACTACAAATTAGGCAACGGGGGCATCAGCAAAGGCAGCCAATGTGCCGATCCTTTATACATTTTGTGTAGTACTTTTCTTACTCGGAGGCAAAATCAGCACTTTACCTGCCCAAATCATACAGATTTTACACATGTAGCACTCTATGCACACATAGGCACACACCTTGCAGTTCTTCTACACACACTTACGCTAAAAACCCATTCTGTCACGTCAAAATTCTGCAAACCTATTACATATTCAGTGCGTCGGCATAGAAGCACTTTTTAATGCCACTAAAATGCACAAGTAGTTAGACTGAAGATGCACCCTGAATGAGTTTACAGTATGTACTCCACTTTATTAATGATTAGTAATGAGAAAGTGAGGACTACAAGAGTATTGGAAAAGACTTTTTCCACTCTGAATGTAAAGCAGATTGTGTGACCATTGGCCAAAAACGACCACGAAGGGACTCGAACCCTCAATCTTCTGATCCGAAGTCAGACGCCTTATCCATTAGGCCACGCGGTCATCCGTCCACCTGAGATGATTTTTATCATGTAGGTGGTATGCATGGATGGAGAACATATTATTGAAAGGTATTCAGGTTTACATCCCATAGTGTTCTTTCAGCTCTTTTCGCTGGAAGCACTTTTTTGGAATCTATATATTGAGAATTTTATGAGTACGATATGCTTTTGTTTCCTTTTTCCATACAAACCTCTTTCCTCATGAGTTTAAAGCTCATTTGTATTCTCTACATAGCGAAGTTTCCAGACGTGGAGTGAAACTGTTTTGAAAGTAGGACAAATTGCTCCTTCCTGCATATGCTAATTTTTCACACTCACATAGGTTGTATACATTTTATGTATCCTGGCTTGACCTATTCAAGTAGCTGAAAGCCTGTCACCACCTCTAGAAACAAGATTCACACCAATCCAATTCAAATCATTTTTTCCAAAGGAATATGTTCTGGCCGGTCGAAAATGCATCTCACAAAAATAGGCATTTAAAAATATACTTTGCAGTTTCAGAACACTAACATGACTGTGAAGTGTACACAAGTAAAACGGTACAGTTTCAAAGTACCTAATCCCTCATAAACTTCTGAGAGGAAGCATGTAATACATCTACCTAATTTTCTGGAAAAGTAAGAGGCAGGATTTTTGTTATCACCTCAGATGGGACTCGAACCCACTATCCCTGTCTTAGGAGGCCAGTGCCTTATCCATTAGGCCACTGAGGCACACATGCATAGCTCTTTTCTAGAGGCATTATTTAAATGTATTCTATGGTCAGACACCGGTGTGTGCACACAGGGCATTTCTCACTTCTCTCTATAAGTAAACTTCCCATTTTCATCCTCTTCCATCCCCGACTTTAACGCTCTCTTCTATGCTATAATGGAGACTTTGCAATTTTAGCAAGTGGAGAGAAATTGGAGAACCACTTTCGACTCCACACTTCTTCTTCACTTACTTCTTTTCTCAATATACTGGGCTTAGAAAAGGGTATCAAGCCATCCTTATCATCAGTAGGACACGGAAAGAGGCACTAAGTCTCCTAACCAAGTTCAACCACACTCTGCAACTTAACCATTGCACTACAAAGTAGGCAACGGGGGCATCAGCAAAGGCAGCCAATGTGCCGATCCTTTATACATTTTGTGTAGTTCTTTTCTTACTCAGGGGCAAAATCAGCACTTTAACTGCCCAAATCATACAGATTTTACACATGTACCACTCTATGCACACATAGGCACACACCTTGCAGTTCTTCTACACACACTTAAGCTAAAAACCCATTCTGTCACGTCAAAATTCTGCAAACCTATTACATATTCAGTGCGTCGGCATAGAAGAACTTTTTAATGCCACTAAAATGCACAAGTAGTTAGACTGAAGATGCAACCTGAATGAGTTTACAGTATGTACTCCACTTTATTAATGATTAGTACTGAGAAAGTGAGGACTACAAGAGTATTGGAAAAGACTTTTTCCACTCTGAATGTAAAGCAGATTGTGTGACCATTGGCCAAAAACGACCACGAAGGGACTCGAACCCTCAATCTTCTGATCCGAAGTCAGACGCCTTATCCATTAGGCCACGCGGTCATCCTTCCACCTGAGATGATTTTTATCATGTAGGTGGTATGCATGGATGGAGAACATATTATTGAAAGGTATTCAGGTTTACATCCCATAGTGTTCTTTCAGCTCTTTTCGCTGGAAGCACTTTTTTGGAATCTATATATTGAGAATTTTATGAGTACGATATGCTTTTGTTTTCCTTTTTCCATACAAACCTGTTTCCACATGAGTTTAAAGCTCATTTGTATGCTCTACATAGCTCTGGACCTATTCACACCAATCCAATTCATATAATTTTTTCCAAAGGAATATGTTCTGGCCGGTCGAAAATGCATCTCACAAAAATAGGCATTTAAAAATCTACTTTGCAGTTTCAGAACACTAACATGACTGTGAAGTGTACACAAGTAAAATGGGACCGTTTCAAAGTACCTAATCCCTCATAAACTTCTGAGAGGAAGCATGTAATAAATCTACCTAATTTTCTGGAAATGAAAGAGGGAGGATTTTTGTTATCACCTCAGATGGGACTCGAACCCACAATCCCTGGCTTAGGAGGCCAGTACCTTATCCATTAGGCCACTGAGGTACACATTCAAGCTCTTTTCTAGAGGCATTATTTAAATGTATTCTATGGTCAGACACCGGTGTGTGCACACAGGGCATTTCTCACTTCTCTCTATAAGTAAACTTCCCATTTTCATCCTCTTCCATCCCCGACTTTAACGCTCTCTTCTATGCTATAATGGAGACTTTGCAATTTTAGCAAGTGGAGAGAAATTGGAGAACCACTTTCGACTCCACACTTCTTCTTCACTTACTTCTTTTCTCAATATACTGGGCTTAGAAAATGGTATCAAGCCATCCTTATCATCAGCAGGACACGGAAAGAGGCACCAAGTCTCCTAACCAAGTTCAACCACACTCTGCAACTTAACCATTGCACTACAAATTAGGCAACGGGGGCATCAGCAAAGGCAGCCAATGTGCCGATCCTTTATACATTTTGTGTAGTACTTTTCTTACTCGGAGGCAAAATCAGCACTTTACCTGCCCAAATCATACAGATTTTACACATGTAGCACTCTATGCACACATAGGCACACACCTTGCAGTTCTTCTACACACACTTAAGCTAAAAACCCATTCTGTCACGTCAAAATTCTGCAAACCTATTACATATTCAGTGCGTCGGCATAGAAGCACTTTTTAATGCCACTAAAATGCACAAGTAGTTAGACTGAAGATGCAACCTGAATGAGTTTACAGTATGTACTCCACTTTATTAATGATTAGTAATGAGAAAGTGAGGACTACAAGAGTATTGGAAAATACTTTTTCCACTCTGAATGTAAAGCAGATTGTGTGACCAATTTACCCAAAAACGACCACGAAGGGATGCATGGATGGAGAACATATTATTGAAAGGTATTCAGGTTTACATCCCATAGTGTTCTTTCAGCTCTTTTCGCTGGAAGCACTTTTTTGGAATCTATATATTGAGAATTTTATGAGTACGATATGCTTTTGTTTTCCTTTTTCCATACAAACCTCTTTCCTCATGAGTTTAAAGCTCATTTGTATTCTCTACATAGCGAAGTTTCCAGACGTGGAGTGAAACTGTTTTGAAAGTAGTACAAATTGCTCCTTCCTGCATATGCTAATTTTTCACACTCACATAGGTTGTATAAGTTTTATGAATCCTGGCTTGACCTATTCAAGTAGCTGAAAGCCTGTCACCACCTCTAGAAACAAGATTCACACCAATCCAATTCATATCATTTTTTCCAAAGGAATATGTTCTGGCCGGTCGAAAATGCATCTCACAAAAATAGGCATTTAAGAATCTACTTTGCAGTTTCAGAACACTAACATGACTGTGAAGTGTACACAAGTAAAATGGGACCGTTTCAAAGTACCTAATCCCTCATAAACTTCTGAGAGGAAGCATGTAATAAAACTACCTAATTTTCTGGAAAAGAAAGAGAGAGGATTTTTGTTATCACCTCAGATGGGACTTGAACCCACAGTCCCTGGCTTAGGAGGCCAGTGCCTTATCCATTAGGCCACTGAGGCACACATGCATAGCTCATTTCCAGAGGCATTATTTAAATGTATTCTATGGTCAGACACCGGTGTGTGCACACAGGGCATTTCTCACTTCTCTCTATAAGTAAACTTCCCATTTTCATCCTCTTCCATTCCCGACTTTAACACTCTCTTCTATGCTATAATGGAGACTTTGCAATTTTAGCAAGTGGAGAGAAATTGGAGAAGCACTTTCGACTCCACACTTCTTCTTCACTTACTTCTTTTCTCAATATACTGGGCTTAGAAAATGGTATCAAGCCATCCTTATCATCAGTAGGACACGGAAAGAGGCACTAAGTCTCCTAACCAAGTTCAACCACACTCTGCAACTTAACCATTGCACTACAAATTAGGCAACGGGGGCATCAGCAAAGGCAGCCAAAGTGCCGATCCTTTCCACATTTTGTGTAGTACTTTTCTTACTCGGAGGCAAAATCAGCACTTTAACTGCCCAAATCATACAGATTTTACACATGTAGCACTCTATGCACACATAGGCACACACCTTGCAGTTCTTCTACACACACATAAGCTAAAAACCCATTCTGTCACGTCATAATTCTGCAAACCTATTACATATTCAGTGCGTCGGCATAGAAGAACTTTTTAATGCCACTAAAATGCACAAGTAGTTAGACTGAAGATGCAACCTGAATGAGTTTACAGTATGTACTCCACTTTATTAATGATTAGTAATGAGAAAGTGAGGACTACAAGAGTATTGGAAAAGACTTTTTCCACTCTGAATGTAAAGCAGATTGTGTGACCATTGGCCAAAAACAACCACGAAGGGACTCGAACCCTCAATCTTCTGATCCGAAGTCAGACGCCTTATCCATTAGGCCACACGGTCATCCGTCCACCTGAGATGATTTTTATCATGTAGGTGGTATGCATGGATGGAGAACATATTATTGAAAGGTATTCAGGTTTACATCCCATAGTGTTCTTTCAGCTCTTTTCGCTGGAAGCACTTTTTTGGAATCTATATATTGAGAATTTTATGAGTACGATATGCTTTTGTTTTCCTTTTTCCATACAAACCTCTTTCCTCATGAGTTTAAAGCTCATTTGTATGCTCTACATAGCTCTGGACGTTTCCAGACGTGGAGTGAAACTGTTTTGAAAGTAGTACAAATTGCTCCTTCCTGCATATGCTAATTTTTCACAC
>NC_140585.1:134953203-134958203 GCF_964204655.1 Triturus cristatus
GGCACTAAGTCTCCTAACCAAGTTCAACCACACTCTGCAACTTAACCATTGCACTACAAATTAGGCAACGGGGGCATCAGCAAAGGCAGCCAATGTGCCGATCCGTTATACATTTTGTGTAGTACTTTTCTTACTCGGAGGCAAAATCAGCACTTTAACTGCCCAAATCATACAGATTTTACACATGTACCACTCTATGCACACATAGGCACACACCTTACAGTTCTTCTACACACACTTAAGCTAAAAACCCATTCTGTCACGTCAAAATTCTGCAAACCTATTACATATTCAGTGCGTCGGCATAGAAGCACTTTTTAATGCCACTACAATGCACAAGTAGTTAGACTGAAGATGCAACCTGAATGAGTTTACAGTATGTACTCCACTTTATTAATGATTAGTACTGAGAAAGTGAGGACTACAAGAGTATTGGAAAAGACTTTTTCCACTCTGAATGTAAAGCAGATTGTGTGACCATTGGCCAAAAACGACCAAGAAGGGACTCGAACCCTCAATCTTCTGATCCGAAGTCAGACGCCTTATCCATTAGGCCACACGGTCATCCGTCCACCTGAGATGATTTTTATCATGTAGGTGGTATGCATGGATTGAGAACATATTATTGAAAGGTATTCAGGTTAACATCCCATAGTGTTCTTTCAGCTCTTTTCGCTGGAAGCACTTTTTTGGAATCTATATATTGAGAATTTTTTGAGTACGATATGCTTTTGTTTTCCTTTTTCCATACAAACCTCTTTCCTCATGAGTTTAAAGCTCATTTGTATGCTCTACATAGCTCTGGACGTTTCCAGACGTGGATTGAAACTGTTTTGAAAGTAGTACAAATTGCTCCTTCCTGCATATGCTAATTTTTCACACTCACATAGGTTGTATAAGTTTTATGAATCCTGGCTTGACCTATTCAAGTAGCTGAAAGCCTGTCACCACCTCTAGAAACAAGATTCACACCAATCCAATTCAAATCATTTTTTTCCAAAGGAATATGTTCTGGCCGGTCGAAAATGCATCTCACAAAAATAGGCATTTAAAAATCTACTTTGCAGTTTCAGAACACTAACATGACTGTGAAGTGTACACAAGTTAAATGGGACTGTTTCAAAGTACCTAATCCCTCATAAACTTCTGAGAGGAAGCATGTAATAAATCTACCTAATTTTCTGGAAAAGAAAGAGGGAGGATTTTTGTTATCACCTCAGATGGGACTTAAACCCACAATCCCTGGCTTAGGAGGCCAGTGCCTTATCCATTAGGCCACTGAGGCACACATGCATAGCTCTTTTCTAGAGGCATTATTTAAATGTATTCTATGGTCAGACACCGGTGTGTGCACACAGGGCATTTCTCACTTCTCTCTATAAGTAAACTTCCCATTTTCATCCTCTTCCATCCCCGACTTTAACGCTCTCTTCTATGCTATAATGGAGACTTTGCAATTTTAGCAAGTGGAGAGAAATTGGAGAACCACTTTCGACTCCACACTTCTTCTTCACTTACTTCTTTTCTCAATATACTGGGCTTAGAAAATGGTATCAAGCCATCCTTATCATCAGTAGGACACGGAAAGAGGCACTAAGTCTCCTAACCAAGTTTAACCACACTCTGCAACTTAACCATTGCACTACAAATTAGGCAACGGGGGCATCAGCAAAGGCAGCCAATGTGCCGATCCTTTATACATTTTGTGTAGTACTTTTCTTACTCGGAGGCAAAATCAGCACTTTAACTGCCCAAATCACACAGATTTTACACATGTAGCACTCTATGCACACATAGGCACACACCTTGCAGTTCTTCTACACACACTTAAGCTAAAAACCCATTCTGTCACGTCAAAATTCTGCAAACCTATTACATATTCAGTGCGTCGGCATAGAAGCACTTTTTAATGCCACTAAAATGCACAAGTAGTTAGACTGAAGATGCAACCTGAATGAGTTTACAGTATGTACTCCACTTTATTAATGATTAGTAATGAGAAAGTGAGGACTACAAGAGTATTGGAAAAGACTTTTTCCACTCTGAATGTAAAGCAGATTGTGTGACCAATTTACCCAAAAACGACCACGAAGGGACTCGAACCCTCAATCTTCTGATCCTAAGTCAGACGCCTTATCCATTAGGCCACGCGGTCATCCGTCCACCTGAGATGATTTTTATCATGTAGGTGGTATGCATGGATGGAGAACATATTATTGAAAGGTATTCAGGTTTACATCCCATAGTGTTCTTTCAGCTCTTTTCGCTGGAAGCACTTTTTTGGAATCTATATATTGAGAATTTTATGAGTACGATATGCTTTTGTTTTCCTTTTTCCATACAAACCTCTTTCCTCATGAGTTTAAAGCTCATTTGTATGCTCTACATAGCTCTGGACGTTTCCAGACGTGGAGTGAAACTGTTTTGAAAGTAGTACAAATTGCTCCTTCCTGCATATGCTAATTTTTCACACTCACATAGGTTGTATAAGTTTTATGAATCCTGGCTTGACCTATTCAAGTAGCTGAAAGCCTGTCACCACCTCTAGAAACAAGATTCACACCAATCCAATTCATATCATTTTTTCCAAAGGAATATGTTCTGGCCGGTCGAAAATGCATCTCACAAAAATAGGCATTTAAGAATCTACTTTGCAGTTTCAGAACACTAACATGACTGTGAAGTGTACACAAGTAAAATGGGACCGTTTCAAAGTACCTAATCCCTCATAAACTTCTGAGAGGAAGCATGTAATAAATCTACCTAATTTTCTGGAAAAGAAAGAGGGAGGATTTTTGTTATCACCTCAGATAGGACTTGAACCCACAATCCCTGGTTTAGGAGGCCAGTGCCTTATCCATTAGGCCACTGAGGCACACATGCATTGCTCTTTTCTAGAGGCATTATTTAAATGTATTCTATGGTCAGACACCGGTGTGTGCACACAGGGCATTTCTCACTTCTCTCTATAAGTAAACTTCCCATGTTCATCCTCTTCCATCCCCGACTTTAACGCTCTCTTCTATGCTATAATGGAGACTTTGCAATTTTAGCAAGTGGAGAGAAATTGGAGAACCACTTTCGACTCCACACTTCTTCTTCACTTACTTCTTTTCTCAATATACTGGGCTTAGAAAATGGTATCAAGCCATCCTTATCATCAGTAGGACACGGAAAGAGGCACTAAGTCTCCTAACCAAGTTCAACCACACTCTGCAACTTAACCATTGCACTACAAATTAGGCAACGGGGGCATCAGCAAAGGCAGCCAATGTGCCGATCCGTTATACATTTTGTGTAGTACTTTTCTTACTCGGAGGCAAAATCAGCACTTTAACTGCCCAAATCATACAGATTTTACACATGTACCACTCTATGCACACATAGGCACACACCTTACAGTTCTTCTACACACACTTAAGCTAAAAACCCATTCTGTCACGTCAAAATTCTGCAAACCTATTACATATTCAGTGCGTCGGCATAGAAGCACTTTTTAATGCCACTACAATGCACAAGTAGTTAGACTGAAGATGCAACCTGAATGAGTTTACAGTATGTACTCCACTTTATTAATGATTAGTACTGAGAAAGTGAGGACTACAAGAGTATTGGAAAAGACTTTTTCCACTCTGAATGTAAAGCAGATTGTGTGACCATTGGCCAAAAACGACCAAGAAGGGACTCGAACCCTCAATCTTCTGATCCGAAGTCAGACGCCTTATCCATTAGGCCACACGGTCATCCGTCCACCTGAGATGATTTTTATCATGTAGGTGGTATGCATGGATTGAGAACATATTATTGAAAGGTATTCAGGTTAACATCCCATAGTGTTCTTTCAGCTCTTTTCGCTGGAAGCACTTTTTTGGAATCTATATATTGAGAATTTTTTGAGTACGATATGCTTTTGTTTTCCTTTTTCCATACAAACCTCTTTCCTCATGAGTTTAAAGCTCATTTGTATGCTCTACATAGCTCTGGACGTTTCCAGACGTGGATTGAAACTGTTTTGAAAGTAGTACAAATTGCTCCTTCCTGCATATGCTAATTTTTCACACTCACATAGGTTGTATAAGTTTTATGAATCCTGGCTTGACCTATTCAAGTAGCTGAAAGCCTGTCACCACCTCTAGAAACAAGATTCACACCAATCCAATTCAAATCATTTTTTTCCAAAGGAATATGTTCTGGCCGGTCGAAAATGCATCTCACAAAAATAGGCATTTAAAAATCTACTTTGCAGTTTCAGAACACTAACATGACTGTGAAGTGTACACAAGTAAAATGGGACTGTTTCAAAGTACCTAATCCCTCATAAACTTCTGAGAGGAAGCATGTAATAAATCTACCTAATTTTCTGGAAAAGAAAGAGGGAGGATTTTTGTTATCACCTCAGATGGGACTTAAACCCACAATCCCTGGCTTAGGAGGCCAGTGCCTTATCCATTAGGCCACTGAGGCACACATGCATAGCTCTTTTCTAGAGGCATTATTTAAATGTATTCTATGGTCAGACACCGGTGTGTGCACACAGGGCATTTCTCACTTCTCTCTATAAGTAAACTTCCCATTTTCATCCTCTTCCATCCCCGACTTTAACGCTCTCTTCTATGCTATAATGGAGACTTTGCAATTTTAGCAAGTGGAGAGAAATTGGAGAACCACTTTCGACTCCACACTTCTTCTTCACTTACTTCTTTTCTCAATATACTGGGCTTAGAAAATGGTATCAAGCCATCCTTATCATCAGTAGGACACGGAAAGAGGCACTAAGTCTCCTAACCAAGTTTAACCACACTCTGCAACTTAACCATTGCACTACAAATTAGGCAACGGGGGCATCAGCAAAGGCAGCCAATGTGCCGATCCTTTATACATTTTGTGTAGTACTTTTCTTACTCGGAGGCAAAATCAGCACTTTAACTGCCCAAATCATACAGATTTTACACATGTAGCACTCTATGCACACATAGGCACACACCTTGCATTTCTTCTAC